>NC_135172.1:44728020-44788020 GCF_041146795.1 Maylandia zebra
TGTAAATCTCACGGATGTTAAGCAGTTTCTGTCACATGGTGTTGCTCTGCTGCTGCCACTAGGAGGCGCTGGGATGTTTACGCAGTGTTGGTGTGCAGATCTCTCCGCGCCAGGACCCGGACTGGACAGAGCGCATTTGGGCTATAAGTACTTCCTGTGAACTGCCTTCACGGAAACTCCGTGCTGCACGAACACGGTTTAGGAAACATGCTGCAGGGGGCGCCGTGGAGCCAGGCTGGCAGGCCGTAGGTGTTGATGCATAAACTTTATTTGTGTGGAACAATAAACGGAGCCATCACCCAGTCGCTTCGGTGCTCGGGTTCTAAAGCTCCGCCCACAGAGCTCATCACTGCTGTTTTAAAGCGGCATGATTACAGGCGCACCTGGGTGTCTGTGGGCGTGTTGGGCGACCTTCGACCTGCTCCTGGTTAAAGTTTAAGCGCTCACTTTTACTGCTGGGCTCAGTGACATCATCACAGGCTGTCACACCTGCCCGGAGCACAGGTGCACGGGGTTCAGTCCAACTTCCTGGTGTTTCCATGGAAATGTAAGCAGCAGAGCAATGAATAATTCTGCTGGTAACACAAATAATAAAACACTTCCAGAAGAGTTTAGCAAAGACACAAGCACGAGCGTGGCACAGTAAACAGAGGCCCACCTGGTCTCACCTGGTGTCAGTGGTAACCAGTTTAGGCCTGCTGGCTGAAACCAGTCATGACGCTGAACCAAACACTGCGGTTGGCTAGTGGCGCCGTTGCTATCAGCAGCGCAGCGTCTCCACAGAGACAGCGTCAGGTCTGCAGGTCCAACAGCAGCGTCGGAGCCGCAGCATCGCCGGCGTAACCAAACAGGAAACAGGCGGGACAACAGGAGTTTTACTTTGAAGGTTTGAGCTGAGTCGCACATCCACTTCCATCCTCGTGAAGCCCCACCTGTTAGAGGCGATCAACTGCTCTCAGTTCTGCTCACGTGTTTGCCTGAATCAGCCTGTTTTAGCTCCTCCCCCTTTTGGACAGCCGTCTGTGTGGTGTCGCTGCTTTATTATAATCATTACAGCTGTTGCTGTTTCCTGTCTGTGTGTTTAGAGCAGGTCGCTGCATCGGTGTTCACATGCACCGAACATACAAATACAAACAGCAGGTGGGCGGGGCTTATGTGCCTGATAAGAGTGTGAAAACTCTGATCAGGTGCCCAGACTGAAACGTGTGTGTGTGTGTGTGTGTGTGTGTGTGTGTGTGTTGTGCGTGCACAGATGAGCGGGAGGCGGTGCAGAAGAAGACCTTCACTAAGTGGGTGAACTCTCACCTGTCCAGAGTCTCCTGCAGGATCACCGACCTGTACATGGACCTGAGAGACGGACGCATGCTCATCAAACTGCTCGAGGTCCTCTCCGGGGAGAGACTGGTAACACACACACACACACACACACACACACACACACACACACACACACACACACACACACACACACACATAAACAGTCCTTGCACTAAAATCAACACCAGAAGAAGAAACCCGGCCTTCACTGATCTGATCAACTGGAACTTCCTGTCCAGGCCGTCAGGATGTCTGATAGAGCGCCCCTGCTCAGCCTGTGGCTGCGAACAGTACTGCAGCTCCTGTAGAGCGAGATGAGGGAGGAGAGACACTTCTATGGGCTTAAATTGTGGCCATAAATGTTTTGTACTTGTAAATCAAATGCGTGTTTGTGAACTAAACTGAAGTTTTGTAGCCTTGTAAAAATAAATTTGTTAGAAAGATTTATGTTTGTGCATCTACAGATCAGTAGATGCGCTCAGGTTCCCTGGATGTGGGAGAGTTTCAACTTACACGTACAAATTTTGACCCGATTTTTCTTCCTGTCAGCTGATTGGCCAATGTCACCTCAATCACAAATTTAACAATCCAATCAGAGCACAGATGGGTTTGGCTGTTTGAGGGGTGCTTTACGGAGCTGCAGGTCCTGAAAGAATAAATGCCTTTTACATGCCAGCCCAGTGTTTTCCTTCATCACCATGAAAACAGTCTGTGTGTGTCCGAGTTCAGTGATTTTGTGTCACAGGTCTACGTGCTTAGACAGAGACCTCCAGAACCTTTCTCTGTGGACCCTGGGGGGGCAGTGTTGTGGACATGACACAGTCTTCACTAGTGGGGATACTTACAAAGCTTTCTGGTTATGAATTAGCATACATGTTTTTATTGAACATTTGAAGAAACAGCAAAAAAAACAAACTCTTGTAGAGGAGATAAAGTCAGAGATAGAAACGACAAGGAGCAGGTGCATCTAGTACAGGTAGAGCTGCTGCACACAGAGCCCAGCAGCCAGCAACAAATCCTGGATCCTTGGCTTTTAGTTAGCAGTTAGCATTAGCAGCACATCCTGCGTCTGATGTGAAAGGACTTTTATGCTGCGCACTGTGACGCACAGCAATGGTCCCGGGTCAGCCCTGACTTTGTGTTAAACTAATCCTAAAGTAATAATGGTGTTTCTAACCACTGATATACCACAACTTTATCCTTTCAACAGCTACTCAAAGTTAGGGGACCTAACTGCTATCGGATATTTATATAGAGATCCTCCAGCTTCAAACTGTATCACCCTTCAAGGACCTGCAGCTCCGTAAAGCACCCCTCCAACAGCCAAACCCATCTGTTCTCTGATTGGATTGTTAATCAATCAACCAATCAGCTGACAGGAAGAAAAATCGGGTCAAAATTCGTACATGTAAGTTGAAACTCTCCCACATTCAGGGAACCTGAGCGCAGAGTTTACACGTAGTGTTTTCCTCTGTAAGCAGACCTTCACAGAAACATTTGTAACTCGCGTAAATATTTTTTAAAACACAAAGTCTCATCTGTAGATGCACAAACATAAAATTTTCTAACAAATTTATTTTTACAAGGTTACAAAACTTCAGTTCACAAATACGCATTTGATTTACAAGTACAAAACATTTATGACCACAATTTAAGCCCATATGCTTCTGTGTGCTCCGCCCCTTTTGCCCAGATATTTCCAGAGGACGTTTCCTGTGTGTCAGACGATGTCATGTGATGTCACAGCGGTCGGTCATGTGACATAAGTTTCTGGATGAGCTTCCCGAGATTTTTAAAGCGATGCTTTATTTGACGTGCGATCAGAGTAAGTCCACATTCGTGCTCCTGATGACCTCCTGGAGGGTACAGCAGCTCACAGGAAGTGACCTCAGAGTTCAAGCAGGTGTGCCTGACTTCCTGTTTTCCCTCTGAAACATTAACCTGTTTCCGTTTGAGACGGTGGACTTGTTGGCCTCAAGGAAGGCTGTGGTCCAGCTGCTGCGCTTCCTCCCACTTCCTGTAGGCCAGGAACGCCTCGCCGTCCTCCCGGGCCAGGAAGACAAGACGGTGTCTCCACTTCCTGTTATTTTGGAGACGTCAGTGGGAACCAGACACATATCCTTGCTTCAGTGTGTGATTATTGCAGCTTTTATTGTGAAAGTCTGCCCTCACAGGATGTTCATGATTTTGGATCTACACCTGTAGATCACCTGACTCTCTGCTCCTCCGCCTCCAGCCAAAGCCAACCAAAGGGCGGATGCGGATCCACTGTCTGGAGAACGTGGACAAGGCGCTGCAGTTCCTGAAGGAGCAGCGGGTTCACCTGGAGAACATGGGCTCCCACGACATCGTGGACGGAAACCATCGGCTCACGCTGGGCCTCATCTGGACCATCATACTCCGCTTCCAGGTAAGCACGCGTCACAGGTGTGACCTGTTAGAGCACAGACTCAGGAGATTCCTGCAGGGCCACAGGTAAAAACGGCAGACAGGTGGAGGTGTTACTGTTCTTCCTCTTGCCCTCAGATTCAGGACATCAGCGTGGAGACAGAAGACAACAAAGAGAAGCGATCGGCCAAAGACGCCCTGCTGCTGTGGTGTCAGATGAAGACTGCGGGGTGAGGCTCACCTGCAGCACCTGCGTAGTGTCAGTGAGGCCGAGCTCAGGTTAACCTCTGCTTCCTGTCTTCTTCCTCAGGTATCCCAACGTCAACATCCACAACTTCAGCACGAGCTGGAGGGACGGCATGGCCTTCAACGCGCTCATCCACAAACACAGGTAACCCCGTCGTCCAGGTGTGACGATGCGGAGACTCGTCCCTGTGAATAAAGTTTTGTGTTTCTCGTGTTTTCAGGCCTGATTTGATCGATTTTGACAAACTGAAGAAATCCAACGCTCACTACAACCTGCAGAACGCCTTCAACCTGGCGGAGCATCACCTGGGCCTCACCAAGCTGTTGGACCCCGAGGGTAGGGACCGCACGTTTACCTGAGCAGTTCACCTGAACAGTTTGTATTTGAATCTTCTGTTTGTGCTGCAGACATCAGCGTGGACCATCCCGACGAGAAGTCCGTCATCACCTACGTGGTGACCTATTACCACTATTTCTCCAAGATGAAGGCTCTGAAGGTGGAGGGCAAACGTATCGGGAAGGTGAGTCGGCACGACTGAAACTCTCTTTCAGAGGTCACGAACTCCGCTGGCGGCGCCTCATTGTCTTGGTTTTTGCTTCCAGGTTTTGGACAACGCCATCGAGACGGAGAAGATGATCGAGAAATACGAGTCCCTGGCCTCAGACCTGCTGGAGTGGATTGAACAGACCATCATCATCCTCAACAACAGGAAGTTCGCCAACTCTCTGGCAGGAGTCCAGCAGCAGCTACAAGCCTTCAACACCTACCGCACCGTGGAGAAGCCCCCCAAGTAAGAGCGCTGCGCCTCGCCTTCGCTCTGCCTCCAGTAACGCTACCTGAGCTCTCACCTGGTCTCTGTCCCCATCAGGTTCACAGAGAAGGGGAACCTGGAGGTCCTTCTCTTCACCATCCAGAGCAAGATGAGGGCAAACAACCAGAAGGTGTACATGCCCCGCGAGGGGAAGCTCATCTCTGACATCAACAAGGTGGGAGCCGCTCCGAAGCCGTTTACCTGTCGGTCAGAGCCCGTCCCGCCGCTCGCCCAGCAGAACGCAGACTCAATATGTTTCGTCTCCTGTGAACCCGAGTTACACACAGCGTTTGCAGCTGTGCAGCCGAATCCCAGCAGGGCTGTCGTCCTGCTGCTCGCGTCGGGCGCACGTAGTCGGTTTGTCTTCCCCAAATGATCGAGAGTGACGGCCGAGAGTTTTATCAGTACACAAGTTAACCTGATCACAGGAGGAACTCACTCTCTGATCATGTTAGCTGAAAACTGTGCGTCTGGTGTCCGGAGCATTGAAATAAGAGCCTTCGTCTGACACCTGCAGAGTTCCTTCATGGTGCAGAGCAACATGACAGGAAGATGCCAGAGTCGTTCATAAGAACCAGAACGTGCAGTTTGTGAAGGCAGAAGGACCCGTGCACGAAACGTTTCTAGCAGTTTGTTAGAAAAACAGCTGTGAGCGTTTCTGCTGGTCGAGTCCAGGTGACTCAGTCCTGACCTCGCTCTGCACGTTTGTATCTCGCTTGGAGCCGGCGGTGCTGAGGCCGGGCTCGAGTCTTCTCCCGGGCTCGAACCGTGGAGCCGCTTCGGTTACGTGAAATGTGCTTTTGTTACAGATACACGACGTTTCTAAGACGGCGTGGACTTGTGTACAGACGGATGTTTGCTGCGATGTTAAACTCTGTGTTTCCGTTAACCCTTTAAGACCTACCATAGAACCAAGTTCGCCAGAGCTTATATTATATTTTTACATGCTGTGGAGCCATTTCTGGGAGCATTTCAAGTTGCTATACATCAATACAACCATTATAGCCCAAATTGTAATAATATGTCTGCATTAAGTGCATAGTAACTACATAAATTGCAAAAAAGTGCAATAAACTACAAAAAAATTAAAATCGTTTTTGTTTTTTTAACATATATTTCTAGTTAGAGAAATTTAAGAGGCTTATCCCTCAAAACTGTAAATACAAAAAAGTTGCACAAACTAGTTTCCCACCACAGGAAATTTATTTTAAGTGTCTTCATAGTTTTATTTTTGAGATACACCAATTTTTATATACTGCAGGAAAAACGAAAATAAGTATTATAATGCAAATTTGCAAAATAACAGCATATGCATCAAAATAAACTATTTCCAGCAGTGCAATATGAGTCCTCAGCATCCCAGAAACGACACAGAAAGTCATGAAGTCAAACATAAGTTTTAAAAACACCAGTATAGGCTCATAAGGCCCTGATGGTAAAAAACTACATTTCCGCAAAATGACGTCACTTCCGGTTTCGGGCAGGTCATGGCGGACATGCGATAGTTCGCGCTGATAGACGTAGGAAGTGTTACAAACAGCTGATCGATCGGCAAAGCGTGTTTCTGGAATATTATGTTTTTGTTGCTGCAAGTGCTTTTTATGATGTTTTTGCAAAGCTTTATGTGGAAGGAAACCGTGACTTAGGACAAGCTGATGGCATCAGATGTAAGTACAACTCCTCCGGTTTCATATGCAAAAAAAATATTGCGCTAGCTCACGTGGTTGCAGAGCTACGGGATTTAAAAGTAGTTACGCAAAATGGAGCGTGTCCGCTCCGACCGGCTCTAAAGGGTTAAAACAACTCCTACAGAGACTAAATTTACACGCTGTAAATGCTGCTGCGTGGATTTGATGCTGACTTTGTGATCCTGACAGGCCTGGGAGCGGCTGGAGAAGGCGGAGCATGAGCGCGAGCTGGCTCTGAGGATGGAGCTGATTCGTCAGGAGAAGCTGGAACAGTTGGCCAGGCGCTTTGATCGAAAGGCGGCCATGAGAGAGACCTGGCTCAGCGAAAATCAGAGGCTGGTGTCACAGGTAGGAGGACGCAGCAAATCATGTGACCTGCACTCGTGATCTCATGACACGCCGCCGTCTCTTCTCTGTCTCCAGGATAACTTTGGCTTCGACCTTCAGGCCGTCGAGGCCGCCACCAAGAAGCACGAGGCGATCGAAACGGACATCGCCGCATACGAGGAGCGTGTCCAAGCTGTGGTTGCTGTGGCAAAGGAGCTGGAGGCGGAGCGCTACCATGACATCAAACGCATCGCAGCCCGGAAGGACAACGTTATTCGTCTGTGGGAGTATCTGCTGGAGCTGCTGAAGGCCCGCAGGCAGCGGCTGGAGATGAACCTGGGCCTGCAGAGGGTCTTTCAGGAGATGCTCTACATCATGGACTGGATGGACGAGATGAAGGTACCCGAACACGGCACTCGGGGTGGGACGCAGAGAAGGTGTCTGAGCAGAAACGTGATCGTCTGCTTTTGGGTTCTAGATGCTGCTGCTGTCTCAGGATTATGGGAAGCATCTGCTGGGGGTGGAGGACCTGCTCCAGAAACACGCCTTGGTGGAGGCAGACATTGCCATCCAGGCCGACAGGGTGAAGGCGGTCACCGCCAACGCCAACAAGCACTCTGCCAGCAACAGCGGTGAGCAGCAGGCGCCTTTCCTCGCCTCTGAGTTTGATTTGAACTTGAGTATTTTTATCCATTTAATAAGGAGGAGTCTTGTTCCTCCGATAGGTGTACTTTTACATTTTCCCTTCCTTCCTGTCCAGGCTACAAGCCCTGTGACCCACAGGTCATCCAGGACCGGGTGGCCCACCTTGAGTTCTGCTACCAGGAGCTGACTCAGCTCGCCGCAGAGCGACGTGCCCGTCTGGAGGAGTCTCGCCGTCTCTGGAAGTTTTTCTGGGAGATGGCGGAGGAGGAAGGCTGGATCCGTGAGAAGGAGCAGATCCTGTCCTCTCTGGAGCACGGTAAGGACCTGACGGGGGCGCTGCGTCTCCTCAGCCAGCAGCGAGCCCTGGAAGACGAGATGAGCGGCCGTGCCGGCCACCTGCAGCACACCATTGCGGAGGGCCAGGCCATGGTGAAGGCGGGACACTTCGGTGCCACGAAGATCCAAGAGCGAATTTCCGACCTGCAGGCTCAGTGGGCAGCGCTGGAGCAGCTGGCAGCGGTGAGGAAGAAAAGGCTGGAGGAGGCTCTGGCCCTCCACCAGTTCCAGGCAGATGCTGATGACGTAGATGCCTGGATGCTGGACGCCCTGCGCATCGTCTCCAGCGGGGAGACCGGCCACGATGAGTTCTCCACCCAGGCGCTGGCCAGGAAGCACAAAGATGCAGCGGCAGAGGTGGCAAGCTACAGACCGGTCATCGACTCACTCCACGAGCAGGTCGCCTGTCTGCCAAAAGAGGAGGCGGAGTCAGAGGAGGTCCGCGGTCGGCTGACCTGTATCGAGGAGCGCTACAAGGAGGTTGCCGACCTCACCAAGCTGAGGAAGCAGGCGCTTCAGGACGCTTTGTCCCGCTACAAAATGTTCAGCGAGGCCGATGCCTGCGAAGTTTGGATCGATGAGAAGGAGCAGTGGCTGAACAGCATGGAGATCCCGGAAAAACTGGAGGACCTGGAAGTCATACAGCACAGGTGGGATTTGTTTTTGACGCTGTAATTTTTATTGATAGTGTTGTCGCAGTTTAAACACAAACATGTTACATTACAGGCGAAATAACCATGCAAGCACACAGTCAAACAAACAGAACTAAAGCGAACAAAAGGTGTGGGTGCCCATTCTAATCAACTGCCACATGCACACCTGCCTTTACTCCGCATACACACTCCAGCTTATATACTTTTATACAGGCATGCATCAATAGATATACAGAGTTATAGACCTTAAATGTTTTGTTCTTCATTAATTTTCCCTGGTGCTGTATAATGTCCACTTCTCCCACAACGAAAATATCTTCCTTTAATCTGAGAAGTAATTTCTTCCATTGCATAGATTCCTCCAACAACATTTAAGCAGTGTTTTGAAGAAGGCGGATCCAGTTTGTACCAGTTTCTTGTTGTAGCTTTCTTTGCAGCTATCAAGTCGTCGTACATAACATACTCTCTAATATTCCCAAGATATACAGTTTTAAAATCGTGTGGTAATTGATAGCCCAACATATTGCCTATTACAAGAATCACGTTCTTCCAAAAATGATGCAGTTTCAGGTCCCAAACACGTGCGTATGACGAGCTTCCATGTTACCACATCTGCTCCAAACTTGAGTCTGCTTACTTTTGATTTTTGGTGTAAGAAAGAATCGAGTAAGATGTTTCCATCCAAATTCTCTCCAGCATCTTGAGTTAGTCGTGTTCTGGGTTTCACACATATCTAACCAGCACAGGTAGGATTAGTTACACAGCACTGCCTCAGAGCAAACCGAAGGCTCTGCCTCCCATTCTACTTTTAAATACTCTAGGAACAACAAGTAGGCCTGCAGAGCGAGAGCGAAGTGCTCTAATAGGGTGATATGGTACTACAAGGTCATTAAGATAAGATGGGGCCTGATTATTTAAGACCTTGTATGTGAGGAGCAGGATTTTGAATCCTGGATTTAACAGGAAGCCAAAACAGGAGAAATCTGCTCTCTCTTTCTAGTCCCTGTCAGGACTCTTGCTGCAGCATTTTGGATTTTTAGGAGTTTTTAGGACTTCCTGATAATAATGAATTACAGTAGTCCAGCCTGGAAGTAATAAATGCATGAACTAGTTTTTCAGCGTCACTCTGAGACAGGATATTTCTAATTTTAGAGATGTTGCACAAATGGAAGAACGCAGTCTTACATATTTGTTTAATATGTGCATTGAAGGACTGAAGTGGTCCTAGCACTGAACCCTGTGGAACTCCATAACTAACCTCAGTGTGTGAAGAGGACTCTCCATGATTAGATAGATATGATACAAATGTACTGTGATACACTGCAACACGTGCACTGAAGCATGATGTGTTCTGGCAGGTTTGAGAGTCTTGAGCCGGAGATGAACAGCCAGGCGTCTCGTGTCGCTGTGGTGAACCAGATTGCCAGGCAGCTGATGCACAGCGGTCACCCGAGTGAGAAGGACATTAAGACCCAGCAGGACAAACTCAATAACAGGTATGACCCGACCATCAGGTACAGAGATTCCTACCAAAGAATAACAAAATCAAAAACATTGACCTGTGAGAGTCAGGTGTGGAAGCTGCCGTGATAACCCTCTGCTCTGCCTCCAGGTGGAGCCTGTTCCGTGAGCTTGTGGACCGTAAGAAGGAGTCCCTGAACTCAGCTCTGGGCGTGCAGAACTACCACCTCGACTGCAACGAGACCAAGTCCTGGATCAAAGAGAAGACCAAAGTCATCGAGTCTACCCAGGAGCTGGGCAATGACCTCACAGGGGTCATGGCCCTGCAGCGCAAACTGACCGGCATGGAGCGTGACCTGGCTGCCATCGAGGACAAGCTCAGTGAAATGCACGGCGAAGCCCGGAGGCTGGCAGAAGAGCACCCCGATCAGGCCAACGCCATTACGGGCCGTCTGGCCGAGATCACAGCCGTATGGGAGGAAATGAAGAACACGCTAAAGAACCGAGAGGAGTCTCTGGGTGAAGCCAGGAAACTGCAGCAGTTCTTACGTGAGCTGGACGACTTCCAGTCGTGGTTATCTCGCACTCAGACCGCCATCGCCTCAGAGGACATGCCCAACACGCTTGCCGAAGCAGAGAAGCTGATGGCCCAACATGAAGGCATCAAGAATGAGATCCAGAACTACGAGGAGGACTATCAGAAGATGCGGGACATGGGCGAGATGGTGACACAGGGCCAGACAGACGCTCAGTACATGTTCCTGCGACAACGGTTGCAGGCGCTCGACACCGGCTGGAACGAACTGCACAAGATGTGGGAGAATCGGCAGAACCTGCTGTCGCAGTCCCACGCCTACCAGCTGTTCCTTCGGGATACCAAGCAGGCGGAGGCTTTCCTCAACAGCCAGGTAAATGCCCGATTAACACCTCCTCCCCTTTCTGCTCCTGCCTGTGCTTTAAAAACTCGCCATTTCTCTGTGTCTGCCCCGCAGGAGTACGTCCTGGCTCACACAGAGATGCCCACGACCCTGGAGGGGGCCGAGGCTGCCATCAAGAAGCAAGAGGACTTCATGACCACGATGGACGCCAACGAGGACAAGATTAACGGCGTGGTTGAGGCCGGTAGGCGGTTGGCCAGCGACGGGAACATCAACGGCGATCGAATCCATGAGAAAGTTACCTCCATCGACGACAGGTGCGCCAAAGCTTCACAGCATGTTCGTTCGCTGCAGAAGAACCTTTCTTGCGTTCTCCTCAGCAGACGTAGTCGGTACATTCCCGTGGTTCCACAGGAAGGTGTAGGTGCCACCCTGACCTTCAGCTTTTCCAGTTGTGCAGGATCCGTCAGTGTGATGAAGGGAATCAATGTGTGTTCTTCCCATTTTGTCACTCATCCAAGTGACTTCTTCAGTCTGGAGTCAGTCTTCGGTTTTCAAGTTTTCACTGAAGACGCCAGATGAACAAAATCCACTAGACTAATGAGAAAGCAGCTGTGGAACATAAAGAGCACGTCAAACCATAGCTGTCACCGTGACCCCGGCTCCGGCTGCTGTTTCTGAATCTCTAAATGTTGGGTTTGGTGAGTGTGTGAAGGTCGGTCTTATCTGGGTTTTTTGTTGTGTTTCAGGCACAAGAAGAACAGGGAGGCTGCGGTGGAGCTGCTGATGAGGTTGAAGGACAACCGAGACCTGCAGAAATTCCTGCAAGACTGCCAGGAGGTCAGTCTCTGATACGAAGCCGTGCTTTAGACGCCAAAGGCAAAACGCACTCTCTGAAGCAGGGGCGTCGTCAACAAGCACAGCGCTGTGGTTCAGACGGCGTCCTGTGATATCATCGCCTGCGTAACACTGTGTTCTGTTCTGTTTGCAGCTGTCTCTGTGGATCAATGAGAAGATGCTCACGGCTCAGGACATGAGCTACGACGAGGCCAGAAACCTGCACAGCAAGTGGTTGAAGCACCAGGCCTTCATGGCCGAGCTGCAGTCCAACAAAGAGTGGCTGGACAAGATCGAGAAGGTACCGCCGTTCGCCTGAGCAGGGCAGCCAATCAGCAGTCACTCCGCTCACACAAAAGATAAACGAGAGCATGCACGACTCACGAGCTGCAACTTTATGCCCGTGTTTGCCTCAGGCAGGTGTTCTCTGAGCTCGCTGCGAGAGAAGCTACTAAAACACATGCTAACGCTGACCGACGGTGCAAAACTGAGCCTAAAATATACAAATTAAACATTTCATCATATAAATGAGACCCCCAGTGACCTTTAACCTGACCCAAGTGTGTCCTGACCTCAGGATGGCACGCTCTTGGTGTCGGAGAAGCCGGAAACGGAGGCGGTGGTGAAGGAGAAGCTGTCGGCACTCCACACCATGTGGGAGGAGCTCGAGTCCACCACGCAGACCAAAGCTCAGTGTCTGTTTGACGCCAACAAGGCCGAGCTGTTCACTCAGAGCTGCGCCGACCTCGACAAGTGGTTGGCCGGCCTCGAGGGCCAGATCCAGTCCGACGACTACGGCAAAGACCTGACGTCCGTCAACATCCTGCTGAAAAAGCAGCAGGTACGTCCTCCACTCACCTGAATGCAGAACAGACAGGTGGACAGCTCAATGTGAGGTTTGATTTTACTCATATATACAGCTATGACACCTGCAACACCACACCTGTAACACACCTGTGACACCTGTAACACCACAACAGTAACACACCTGTGAAACCACACCTGTAACACCACAACAGTAACACACCTGTGACACACCTGTAACATCACAACAGTAACACACCTGTGACACACCTGTAACACCACAACAGTAACACACCTGTACCACAACAGTAACACACCTGTAACACACCTGTACCACAACAGTAACACACCTGTGAAACCACACCTGTAACACCACAACAGTAACACACCTGTGACACACCTGTAACATCACAACAGTAACACACCTGTGACACACCTGTAACACCACAACAGTAACACACCTGTGACACACCTGTACCACAACAGTAACACACCTGTAACATCACAACAGTAACACAACTGTGACACCTGTAACACCACAACCGTAACACACCTGTAACATCACAACAGTAACACACCTGTGACACACCTGTAACATCACAACAGTAACACACCTGTGAAACCTGTAACACCACAACAGTAACACACCCGTGAAACCTGTAACACCACAACAGTAACACACCTGTGACACACCTGTAACACCACAACAGTAACACACCTGTGACACACCTGTAACATCACAGCAGTAACACACCCGTGACACCTGTAACACCACAACCGTAACACACCTGTAACATCACAACAGTGACACACCCATGACACACCTGTAACACCACAACAGTGACACACCTGTAACACCACAACAGTGACACACCTGTAACATCACAACAGTAACACACCTGTGACACCTGTAACATCACAACAGTAACACACCTGTGACACACCTGTAACACCACAACAGTGACACACCTGTGAAACCTGTAACACCACAACAGTAACACACCTGTGACACCTGTAACACCACAACAGTGACACACCTGTAACACCACAACAGTGACACACCTGTAACATCACAACAGTAACACACCTGTGACACACCTGTAACACCACAACAGTAACACACCTGTGACACCTGTAACATCACAACAGTAACACACCTGTGACACCTGTAACACCACAACAGTAACACACCTGTGACACCTGTAACATCACAACAGTAACACACCTGTGACACACCTGTAACACCACAACAGTAACACACCTGTGAAACCTGTAACACCACAACAGTAACACACCTGTGACACCTGTAACACCACAACCGTAACACACCTGTAACATCACAACAGTGACACACCCGTGACACACCTGTAACACCACAACAGTGACACACCTGTAACACCACAACAGTGACACACCTGTAACATCACAACAGTAACACACCTGTGACACCTGTAACATCACAACAGTAACACACCTGTGACACACCTGTAACACCACAACAGTAACACACCTGTGACACCTGTAACACCACAACAGTGACACACCTGTAACACCACAACAGTGACACACCTGTAACATCACAACAGTAACACACCTGTGACACACCTGTAACACCACAACAGTAACACACCTGTGACACCTGTAACATCACAACAGTAACACACCTGTGACACCTGTAACACCACAACAGTAACACACCTGTGACACCTGTAACATCACAACAGTAACACACCTGTGACACACCTGTAACACCACAACAGTAACACACCTGTGAAACCTGTAACACCACAACAGTAACACACCTGTGACACCTGTAACACCACAACCGTAACACACCTGTAACATCACAACAGTGACACACCCGTGACACACCTGTAACACCACAACAGTGACACACCTGTAACACCACAACAGTGACACACCTGTAACATCACAACAGTAACACACCTGTGACACCTGTAACATCACAACAGTAACACACCTGTGACACACCTGTAACACCACAACAGTAACACACCTGTGAAACCTGTAACACCACAACAGTAACACACCTGTGACACCTGTAACACCACAACAGTAACACACCTGTGAAACCTGTAACACCACAACAGTAACACACCTGTGACACCTGTAACATCACAACAGTAACACACCTGTGACACACCTGTAACACCACAACAGTAACACACCTGTGACACCTGTAACATCACAACAGTAACACACCTGTGACACCTGTAACACCACAACAGTAACACACCTGTGACACCTGTAACATCACAACAGTAACACACCTGTGACACACCTGTAACACCACAACAGTAACACACCTGTGAAACCTGTAACACCACAACAGTAACACACCTGTGACACCTGTAACACCACAACCGTAACACACCTGTAACATCACAACAGTGACACACCCGTGACACACCTGTAACACCACAACAGTGACACACCTGTAACACCACAACAGTGACACACCTGTAACATCACAACAGTAACACACCTGTGACACCTGTAACATCACAACAGTAACACACCTGTGACAC
The DNA here is from genome assembly GCF_041146795.1 of Maylandia zebra. NCBI lineage: Eukaryota > Metazoa > Chordata > Actinopteri > Cichliformes > Cichlidae > Maylandia > Maylandia zebra. The sequence continues at coordinate 44,742,962 of NC_135172.1, forward strand.
ACCTGTAACACCACAACAGTAACACACCTGTGAAACCTGTAACACCACAACAGTAACACACCTGTGACACCTGTAACACCACAACAGTAACACACCTGTGACACCTGTAACATCACAACAGTAACACACCTGTGACACACCTGTAACACCACAACAGTAACACACCTGTGACACCTGTAACATCACAACAGTAACACACCTGTGACACCTGTAACACCACAACCGTAACACACCTGTAACATCACAACAGTAACACACCTGTGACACACCTGTAACATCACAACAGTAACACACCTGTGAAACCACACCTGTAACACCACAACAGTAACACAGCTGTAACATATCACAGATGTTGTGCAGCTGCAGTTGAACTGCAGTGGTGTGACAGCTGTGCCTCTATGCTTGCAGATGCTGGAGAACCAGGTGGAGGTGCGACAGAGAGAGGTGGTGGAGCTCCAGAGCCAGGTGAAGGCTCTGGGGCAGGAGGTGAAGGACACGGACGAGGTGGACGGGCGAAGGCAGGTGGTGGAAAATAAGTTTCAGGAGCTGCTGGAGCCGCTGCGACGTCGCAGGAACTTCCTGGTTGAGTCCAGAGAGGTTCACCAGTTCAACCGGGATGTCGAGGACGAGATCGTACGTAAAGTTCACACGCCATATTTTCAGGGGCGCCATCGCTCACGCTCACTGTGCTCTCACTCCTTTACAGCTGTGGGTTCAGGAGAGGATCCCTGTGGCCATGTCCACCGACCACGGCCACAACCTGCAGACGGTCCAGCTGCTCATCAAGAAGAACCAGGTAGGACTATGTTTGCCTCGCTCACAGCATGCTCTGTTTTCTGATGACGGTCTGACCTCTGTGGGCGTGAACATCCCCAGACGCTGCAGAAGGAGATCCTGGGCCATCAGCCCCGCATCGATGACATCCTGGAGCGCAGCCAGAGCCTCCTGAAGGAGGAGTCCTCCAACGGGGATGCGATCCGCCTGGCCGACCTGCAGCAGCTGTGGAAGCGGCTGATGGAGGAGGTGGAGCGTCGGCACGGCCGGCTGGAGGAAGCGCACAAAGCCCAGCAGTACTACTTTGACGCCGCCGAGGCCGAGGCCTGGATGAGCGAGCAGGAGCTCTACATGATGTCAGAGGAGAAGGCCAAGGTGAGTGGGCGGGGCTTACATCATACACAGCTTCCTGTGAAAGTCAACTAAATTAAACACTCACATTAGAAGGGTGAGAGCAAAATCATTACCGTGACAACTGTTTGCTCCAATCAGGACGAGCAGAGCGCCGTCACCATGCTAAAGAAGCATCAGATCATGGAGCAGGCGGTGGAGGACTACGCCGAGGCCGTCCACCAGCTGTCCAAGACCAGCAGAGGGCTGGTGGCCAACGGACACCCGGAGAGGTGAGCCGCTTTTAGTGACATCACACCTGCATCACATGACAGGAAGCAGTCAGACAACATCAGGAAGCCAGCTGCGACACTTCCTGTCTGTCGCTACATCAGTGTGAGTAGTTTAACTGTGTGTGTGTGTGTGTGTGTGTGTGTGTGTGTGTGTGTCAGCGAGCGGATCAGCATGCGTCAGTCTCAGGTGGATAAGCTCTATGCCGGCTTGAAGGACTTGTCGGAGGAGAGGCGGGGCAAACTAGATGAGAGGCTCCGCCTCTTCCAGCTGAATCGAGAGGTGGACGACCTCGAGCAGTGGATCGCCGAGCGCGAGGTGGTGGCCGGGTCACACGAGCTAGGACAGGACTACGAGCATGTCACCGTGCGTACCGATTGTACTTCCTCTGAGTGTACTCTGTCAAGTATTACATACTGACCTATGATCCCTGCCCGCTGCTCAGATGCTGCAGGAACGTTTCCGGGAGTTTGCCCGGGACACCGGGAACATTGGACAGGAGCGCGTGGACGCCGTGAACCGGCTGGCAGACGAGCTGATCAACGCCGGGCACAGCGATGCGGCCACGGTGGCGGAGTGGAAGGACGGGCTAAACGAGGCCTGGGCCGACCTGCTGGAGCTCATCGACACCAGGACGCAGATCCTCGCCGCCTCCTTCGAGCTCCACAAGTTCTACCACGACGCCAAGGAGATCCTGGCACGCATCCTGGACAAGCAGAAGAAGCTTCCGGAGGAAGTGGGCCGGGACCAGAACACGGTGGAGACGCTGCAGAGGATGCACACCACCTTTGAACATGACATCCAGGCCCTGGGAACACAGGTCAGTGTGGGGACACTGGTTTTATTGGGAGTCACTTGGGCACAGCTTTTTTGGGGGGGGGGGGGGGTTGTATCTGAGGTGTGCAGACAGAGCCCAGCGCTCTCAGAGAGCGCCGGGCTCTCTGAGCACGTTATTTCCAGCCAGAAACCAGCCACAGCTTCCTGTTCAGCTGATCAGCCGTTTAAAGGTCACGTGACTTAAGAATTACCAGACATGTAAACTCCCACGCAGGTCACCTTTCCTTATTAGGCGATTTAAAGTCAGAGCACCTGACTGAAACATGCAGGTGTACGTGTTATGACCTTTGACCCTGTGTTGCAGGTGAGGCAGCTGCAGGAGGATGCGGGGCGCCTGCAGTCGGCGTATGCCGGAGACAAAGCAGACGACATCCAGCGCAGGGAAAGCGAGGTGCTGGAGGTGTGGCGGAGTCTGCTGGAGGCGTGTGACGGACGCCGGCTCCGCCTCCTCGATACCGGGGACAAGTTTCGGTTCTTCAGCATGGTCCGAGACCTGATGCTGTGGATGGATGACGTGATCCGGCTCATCGAGGCCCAGGAAAACCCCAGGTAGGTCCGTGTGCTGCACAATGGTGGATCCTCGCCTCACGGCGGCCTCGCTAACAAAGACGTTTGTGTGTCCAGAGACGTTTCGTCGGTGGAGCTGTTGATGAACAACCACCAGGGTATCAAGGCGGAGATCGACGCCCGCAACGACAGCTTCACGGCCTGCATTGAGCTCGGGAAGGCTTTGCTGGCCAGGAAGCACTACGCTTCAGAGGAGGTGAGCTGAGACACTGATGGCCGCTCAGGTGATTGTCAGCTGACGAGCTGAAACACAGACTGAGAGAAGAGAAGGAAAAAGGTGCTGAATCAAGAAAAGAAAGTTTAATGACCAACAAAAGAATTGTTAAAGTTAAAGTAATGATGAAATTTGGAAAATGAGAAGAATCCAAAAATAATAAACCCTGGTCTGTGTACAGCCATGGGCAGACGTTTCATCCACTGGTCACAGGGAGCAATGCCCGGTTGTTTTGGGTTTTAATGGTGCAGTGCTCTTATTTTGAAAGCCTCACCTTTACTAGGACAAACACACCTGGGTCACCAAAGTCAAACAGCCAAACAGGCACGACAGAGGCAAATAAAATCAGGGTTGAACTGCAGTCTGTAAAGTCTATAAATAAAGCTGAGACTGAAAGGAGCTGAAAATGTTTTCCAGATTAAAGAGAGGCTGCTGCAGCTCACCGACAAGAGGAAGGAGATGATTGACAAGTGGGAGGACCGATGGGAGTGGCTGCGACTGAGTAAGGCTTACTTCCTGTTTACCGTCCACATGAAACATCCAATTAAAATGATGATCAAGAGGCTGAAAGGTCATAGGTCAGTGCTGACTCATCACTGCAGGGTACTACAGTGATGAGTCAGCACTGATGAAGACTCCCCAGGCTCTTGCCCTCCTTTAACGAACCCGACTGACCAATCAGGACACGCTTCAGTTACGCTCAGAGAACAGCTTAGAGTCTGCATCTGTGTGCACGATGTCTTCACCTGACAGCTGCAGGAACTGTTCTCACTGATCCTCAAAGAGCAAACATCAACCAGCAGTTTGTGAGACAGACACAGCAGAACAAAAGCCACAAAGATACAAAAAGACCAGAAAGATACAAAAAGACCAGAAAGATACAAAAAGACCAGAAAGATACAAAAACAGCCACAAAGATACAAAAACAGCCACAAAGATACAAAAAGACCAGAAAGATACAAAAACAGCCACAAAGATACAAAAACAGCCACAAAGATACAAAAAGACCAGAAAGATACAAAAAGACCAGAAAGATACAAAAAGACCTGGGGCCCGTTCTTCGTACCGCGCTAAGTAAGTTAGCTGGATTTGATTGTTTTTTTGTAATCGAAGTCTTTATTTGTTTTTAACATTTCACAACACGAAAAAACAAACAAAACAACCAACAAAACAACAACAGGAAGGAAAAAAAAAAAAACAATAAAGAAAAGAAAAGACAGCTTTCAATCCCATAGTTAATCCACCTTTATACTTCGGGTCCATTTTCAATACCTGTTAACTAACAGTACACCCGTAAAAAAATAAAAACAAAAAAAAAAAAAAAAAAAAGGACAGTTAACTCAAATCTTTAAGTCATTCCCTTACTGAGTGCCTACACAAACAAACAGTGCAGCAAGCGTACAACATAACTAAAGATAATTGCCCTGACCAAATAAGTTCCAACCATCTCAGCCAAAAACACGTCCCCACGATTTGTCAAAACCCTCCCTATCATCATTAATCCTAGCCAAGAGTTTTTCATACGACACCATTTTCAGCATAGTTTCTTTCCACCTATTATATTCTGGAGGAGATGGTTCCTTCCATACACTCAGAATAACTCGAGCCGCTGCGATCACCCCCACCTTTATAACCACAAAGTCATATTTTGAAACCCCAGGTAACACCGACCGATCCCCTAATAAGCACAGTCTTGGTGACAGGGGTATCATCAAACCAATCCACCTTCCTATTTTGTCCAACACTTTTTGCCAAAAGGGATAAACTTTCCCACATTCCCAAATAGCATGTATAAATGTCCCTGGATCTGAACTACATTTCCAGCATACATTACTGGGACTAATTCCCATTCTATAAAGTTTGGATGGAGTGAAGTACCACCTGTGTATTAATTTATACTGAGTAAATTTACCCCTGGCCTCCCTTATATACTTATCAGAGAATGACAAAATTCTGCGCCAGTCTTCTTTAGAAATTGCACAACCCAGATCCCTCTGCCATATAACCCTCAAGTTTTCACATATCTCTTTTTTTGGATTGTTAAACAGTTTGTAGAAAACCGCCGCCCTATGTGCTGTACTGGACAATTCTAAGAACTCCACCACCATATTCGAGCTTTGAGCAAATTTTCCTTTGGTAACACAATCCCTTATTTGTAAATATTTCCAAAAATTATTTTCTCTTATCAAACCGTATTTTCGGGTTATTTCAGCAAATGACATAAACACTCCCCCTGAGTAAAGATCACTTATCCTGCGTATGCCTTTGACAAGCCATTCCTTCCAGAACACAGTTTTCCGCCCAATCCGTACAGCAATATTGTTCCATAGCGAGGCATAAGGTTGTCTTAGATGAGATGCTCCACACAACTTGTGCACCTCCACCCAGACAGCTTTGGAATACCTGAGCACTGGGTTATCATGAGAGTCTTGTCCATTAGTTGCCGCGCCCTGCGAGAGAACATCCAAAGGTGTGAAGGGGCTCGCTAGTTCCTGTTCGATCTTCATCCAGCTCAGCTCAGAGCCCGATCCTGTCCAGTATTTGGCCAGTCTTGACAATCCAAAAGCTAAATTATACAACTTCACATTTGGGAGGGCCATTCCCCCAATGTCTTTAGAGGCCCACATTTTCTTTATATTCACTCTCGGCTTTTTGTTATTCCACAAAAAATCTTTGAATAACTTCTCAAATTGACTAAATATGTGCAAAGGAATTCGTACAGGTAACATCATGGAAACATAATTGAACTGTGGGACCACCATCATTTTAATCACATTAATTTTACCCCATAGTGTAAGATTCAATTTACCCCATTTATCCAGATTTGTTTTTATCTTTAGGAGGAGAGGTTCCACATTTGAAAGCATAATATCCTCCAAGTCGGGTTTTAATAATATTCCTAAATACTTCATACCTGAAGGTGAGTACTTAAAATTGAATGGAGTAACGCATCCAGAATGACATGATGCTGACAATGGCATGCCCTCCGACTTGTCCCAGTTTATCTTATAACCTGACAACCCTGAAAATGACTCAACACACGTGAGTAGTGCTGGTAGAGACTGCATGGGATCCGTCAATACTGCTAAGATGTCATCAGCATATAGAAACAACTTGTGTTCCATACCCCCTGCATGAACACCTCTGACACCCCTGTTTGCTCGGATAGCCAAGGCCAGCGGTTCCAGAAATATTGTAAAAAGCAACGGGGACAAAGGGCACCCCTGTCGGGTCCCGCGAGTAAGATGAAAAAACCCTGACACCAACCCATTTGTCAAAACCACTGCCCTTGGACTTGCATATACAGTTTTGACCCAATTACAAAACCCAGGCCCAAACCAGAACCTTGCGAGGGTCGTCATAAGGAAGCCCCATTCCACCCGATCAAAGGCCTTCTCAGCATCCAGCGAGAAGGCCGCAACTGGGGTTAGGTTAGATTCGCTTTTGTGCATGAGATGAAGAAGTCTTCTAATGTTATCACCGGAGGACCTATTTTTAATAAAGCCAACCTGGTCACCATTGATGATATCTGGTAATATATGATCCAGGCGGGAGGCCAAAACCTTCGTCAAAATTTTGCAATCAACGCCCAAAAGGCTTACAGGCCGGTAATTTGCTGGGTCCGACAGATCCCTATCCTTTTTAGGAATAAGGGAGATCAGTGCTTCATTAAACGTACTCGGCAAGGAACCTATCTCCAATGCCTCAAGGTAAACTTTATGCAGGACTGGGGCTAAAATATCGATATATTTCTTATAATACTCAATCGGGAAGCCATCCAAGCCTGGCGATTTCCCATTCTTCATTAATAAGATCGCAGCCCTGACCTCTTCTTCCGTTATAGGCTCATCCAGTCTCGTTTTCTGTTCCCCAGAGAGAGTAGGTAATTGTAGACCTGAAAAAAATGTCTCCACCTCCCCTTCATCAAGCGCACCAGCAGACGTATACAAATCTTGATAAAATGATTGGAAAATTGAATTTATTTCCTTCGATGAGGTTATCACTTGGCCGTCCTTCTTAATCATAGATATATTATTCAAATTATCTTGCTGCTTCAGTTGTCTTGCCAATAGTCTTCCACTCTTTTCGCCACCTTCATAAAATTTTGTTTTGAGCCTAAATAAGGCATATTCTGCCTTTTTGTTATAAATGTCATTCAACTGGTACTTTAATTTACATATAGTCTGATATTTATAATTTGAATATTGACTCGCTAAGTCCTTCTCCAACTCCCGTATTTCTTTATCCAAGGTTTCTACCCGTTCTAGATCACTTTTCTTAACTTTTGATGCGTATGCAATCAGCTTTCCTCTTACATATGCTTTAGATGCTTCCCAGACTGTGGCTACTTTGTCTGTGGAACCCATATTGATTTCGAAAAAAATTTTGAGATCCTTTGTTAACTCCTCACTAAAACTTTTGTTCTGCAACAACATCGTGTTAAGCCTCCAGCGACCCCTCTTCGTTCTATCTGTGTTCAAGTCAATTTGCAACTCTACTGTGGCATGATCACTAATGGCAATGGCACCAATCTCACAGTCTACGACCGAATCGACCAGAGACTTTGATATTAAGGCGAAATCTATCCTTGAATATGTTTTATGACAGTTGGAGTAAAATGTGTATTCCCTTGAACTGGGATTAACTAACCTCCAAATGTCCGTTAAGCAAAGATCCTCTGCCAGTAAATGAACAGCCTCTCTGTCCCTGGGTGTAGACGTACCCCTGGGGTTACTCTTATCAATTATCCCATCCATCACCTGGTTGAAATCCCCAGCCAATATCACCTGCCCCACATGATCCCCTATTATCTTGTTAATTTTGTGAAAAAAATCTGGCTCCTCCTTATTAGGTGCATAAATATTGCACAAAACTGTTCGAACCCCATCAATTAAGGCCTCCAAGCATATAATGCGTCCTTCGTCATCATTATACTTCTTCAGCAACACGAAGCTTAATTTCTTATTAACAAGGATCAACACACCATTCCGTTTACTCGAATATGAACTATGAAAAACGGAGCCCACCCAGTCTCGTTTAAATTTTTTCGCCTCTTCTTCCCCCGCAATGTGGGATTCCTGAATAAACACTATATCTGCATTTTTAGATTTTAAGTATGTTAGAACCTTCCTCCTCTTGATTGGGTCCCCACATCCGTTTATGTTCCACGATATTATTTTAGTATACCTGTTCATCACTTTCTAACAGAAATGGGGTAAAGCACACCTTGTGCGCTTTACAACACAACACAAATACATGCATATGCACTCAATATTACAAAACCCATCTGGTCTTATCAAACTAGCCGTCATAAAAAAAACAAAAAAAAAACCAAACAAACCTGAACAAAACCAACCCCCTTCTTTGCATAGCAACTCTGAACAACGTTGCTAAGCGCCCCCTCCCTCCCCTCCTACCCAAGCCTAACTAACTTTAGCTTGAGACCCCAAACTGCTCGTGGTCCGTGAGACACGCTAATCATCCGACAGCAGCACCACCACCGCAGCCCCATTGTGCCCATTGTTTGTTTGTTACCTTATTTTAAAATCCACATACACTACTCCGATCTGTTACATCATGTCCCGCATTCCTCTAAGTCGACTCCTGCAGAAATTTCTCGGCCTCTTTTCCGTCTTTGAATGCTTTCTTTTGTCCGTTCCACGTGAAAACGAGCGTTGCAGGATACATCAGCCTATGCTTTACTTGTAGCTCTCGGAGACGCCTCTTCACCGGGTTGAATGCCTTCCTCTTCTCCGCCAGCTCCCTTGTAACATCTTCAAAAAAGGATAGTTTGGAGCCTTGCCAATCGACTCCACGCCTCTCTCTTGCCACCCGAAGCACTTTCTCCCTAGCAGATGAACGTAGAAAGCGGACATGTATCACCCTGGGAGGCTCGTTAGGTTCCGGCATTGGTACAGGGGAACGATGCGCACGTTCAATTTCAAATTCACTTCCAGAAAGCTCAAATGCTTTGGCCAGTATCTCCGTCACATATTTGTCCACGTTCCCGGGTGTCTCCACACCTTCTTTGAGTCCAATGATCCGTACATTATTCCTCCTGCTACGGTTTTCAAGGTCCTCCACTCGCGACCACAACGCCTCCATCCTCTTCTGGAATTTGTCCACTTTTGCCTCGGTAAGCACGCTGGCATCTTCCATGTCTGATATACGTTGTTCCGCCTCCCCTAACCTCACTTTTATATCTTCCACCGAATCTTTCAGTTCTTTAGTGGCCTCTTTAATAGTGGTGACATCTTTTGCTACGACCTGAAGAGTAGCGTTCATTTTCTTAATTTCTTCAAAAATGTCTTTTTTGCTCTCGCTCCCTATACCTTCCTCAACTACTGGAGAGGCGGCCTCAGATGCAGATGCACTTTCGGGTGGTTCCGGAGCGAGGCTAATGCTAGCTTGCTTCTTCCTCGTGGTAGCTCCCTTAAAAAAGTTTGCTTTGTTGTTACCGGCCATTTTCCAAAGACGGTAATTCTTGAAAAGCTTCGAAGTCCACAAAGGGTGTCCAATTTACGACTACAGCTGGAGTGTATGTTTCCAGAATCAGAACATTAATCAACAGACTTTAGGAGCGCCTCTAGTGTGCGGCCATCTTCCTCGGCGGTCCCACGTGACTCCAGCTGGATTTGATTGTTGACGATTTCGCGTGATCTTGGATCGTTCGGTTCCCCGAAGCCCATCCGGGACTTGCTGTCATAGCAACAGAGCCGTAAGCGTAAACCTGCTCGGGAGCAGGTTTACTTTATGTAAACAGGATTAGATCGCGGCCACGCAGGTATGTCCGCTTCATTTATACGAAAGCAACAGCGATATTCCACCACTGTTTCACCATAAATAAATATTATCAATGTAACTGAAGATAATGCAGCACTTGATCCTTTCATTGATGTCATACAGATACATACAGGTCATTTCCTAAAAAAGGGAAATGTACTATTAACATTCTATTACATGTATGTGATTATTGCAGATGTAATTCATATTTCAGAGTAGTAATTGTAAATTACTTCGTGTAATCAAGATGAGAGACCACGGCTATAAAAGCGAAGGTGGATTTGGGAAGCCTGTCGCAGCCATGTCCTGTCCGTATACGCGAGCAACCCATTGCGGAAGGTGCAAGATTGATAAGGAGAGTCCTCAGAATCCAGCGTATATTGCGGGATAGACAGGATCCTTTAGCTCAGCGCGACAGTGTGCTCATAGAGAGATATCGATTTTCCCGTGAGGGTATTATTTACTTAACCAACTTGTTGACGAGGGGGTGCAGGACCACCACCTGTCTTTTTTTGCTCTGCCCTTTTCTTGGTTGCTGTTATAAACAAACAGATTATTTCAGGGTCTCTTTCCAAGAGTCTCAAAGCAATATAAGTGATAAATATTACCATTCTGTAGAATATTCTTATATTTCACTTTTACTTGTTCCCATGTTCTAGTGGGTCCTGTTGTGGCTCTAATGTGAAAGGGGATATAATATAACACAATATAATATAATGTAATATAATATTGGATAATATGGTGTGATATGATAAATCTACCCTACCGCCTACTGGTGTTGGCCAGAGGGGCCGATGGCGCGATATGGCAGCCTGGCTTCTGTCAGTCTGCCCCAGGGCAGCTGTGGCTACAACCGTAGCTGCCTCCACCAGTGTATGAATGTGAGAGTGAATGAATAGTGGTATTGTAAAGCGCTTTGGGTGCCTTGAAAAGCGCTATATAAATCCAATCCATTATTATTATTATTATTAAATTACTTACGAGTTTAATTTGTCAGCAACTTTCTGCCAGCCCTCGCTCCTTGCTTTTGCAGCCTTTGCAGTGTTCCCTTGTGTTCTGATTAAACTCTGAAACTCCTGAAATCCCTCACTCAAGAGTTCTTGCTCTGCTGCCGGAAAATACCGAGCGCGCTCCTTCGACATTTTCGCCGACCAATCAGAGGGTTGCCGATCAATGTTTCTACTATCGATGCGTAGCCCCTTTTACGACACCCAGTGATCTCACATTACTTCATCCAGCTGTACTAATCGTCAACAACAGGTGTGTTCGGAAAACCGGATTAGCGAGCTCACGGTTAGCGCAATGATTTGGTCTTGGATGTAGTAAGCGACGTACGAAGAACGGGCCCCAGAAAGATACAAAAAGACCAGAAAGATACAAAAAGACCAGAAAGATACAAAAACGCCACAAAGACACAAAAACGCCACAAAGACACAAAAACGCCACAAAGACAGAAAACGACCACGCTTAAAGGCTTTGCTGTGGAGCCTCGTGATAGGTCACACTCCTGTAGAAACACCTGCACACCTCTCACCTTGCCATCCTCTGTATGACACGTTGAGCCTGCAGTCGCGTTGATAAGTTCAGTCATAAAATCTTCCTCTCTCTTCCTCAGTCCTGGAGGTCCACCAGTTCTCTCGGGACGCTGGCGTGGCCGAGGCCTGGCTGCTGGGTCAGGAGCCCTACCTGTCCAGCAGGGAGCTGGGCCAGAGCGTGGACGAGGTCGAGAAGCTCATCAAACGCCACGAAGCCTTCGAGAAGTCCGCCGCCACCTGGGAGGAGCGCTTCTCCGCCCTGGAGAGACTGACTACGGTGAGGGTGGGGTAGCCGGATAGGGTGATGAGGAGGAATGTGATGATGATGATGATGATGATGATGTTTACACGTGTCTTCCAGCTGGAACTGCTGGATGTGAGGAGGCAGCAGGAGGAGGAGGAGAGGAGGAGGAAGCCACCATCTCCAGAGCCTGTGGAAGTTCAGCAGGAGGAGGCGCAGCAGAGGTGAAAGCGCCGCAAATGTGTCATAACGCTCACCACGTAAGTAAAAGCGTGACAATAACGAGTGTGTGTGTGTTTCTGCAGCGCCGTCACTCAGAACGGACCGCCCTCGGACCAGGATTCTCCCAGGGTCAGTAAACTTTAACCTTTATGCCTCCGGCGGTGGCGCACGCCACACGCTTCACCTTTGTTTTCTTCTTAAAGTGTATTTACAGCTAATATTTCTTCTTCTGTGGTGTTAAACTGAATCTGCTGCTGCTTAACCCCACCTGTGCAGGACGGCGTGGAGGACGGAGAGCTGGTGAACGGTGTTGGTGAACGGAGCTCCAAAGAGCCGAGCCCCGCCCCCTCGCCCACCTCTGGCAGGAAGGTTAAAAGTCAGTCGACCACACTGCCCACCAAGAACCGGGACTCCAGCTCGCCCCAGGAGGGACTGCTGCACCGCAAACACGAGTGGGAGGGCCACAACAAGAAGGCTTCCAACAGGTGAGCTCCACGCCCCACAGGAAGTGCCTCGCACGCAGCTACGTCACCTGACCCGTCACCTGACCCCACTGCTGTGTGATTCGCAGGTCGTGGCACAACGTGTACTGCATCATCAACAACAAAGAAATGGGTTTCTACAAGGACGGCAAGGCGGCGAGCCAGGGCGTGCCGTACCACAACGAGCTCCCCATCAGCCTGAAGGACGCCACGTGTGACGTCGCCTCGGACTACAAGAAGAAGAAACACGTCTTCAAACTCAGGTACCAAGCGCAGCAGGAAGTCAGGTGTAGTCTGGACACAAGTTGAACACGTCTCACATTAAACGCCGCCGCTGGTCGCAGCGTCTCCGTGAAGCTGGAAAGTTCCAGTTTGTTTGAACAAATATTCTTAGAATATAATAAAGTAGTCAACATCACAGTGATGATGTCACAGAACCTCTGATGTGATGTGTCAGGTGTGCTGGGCGCACTTCCTGGTTCTGTTAAAGCTGCACGAGAAAAAACTACAGCTTTGATTTGAGGTCACCTGTCCACAAAGGCCTCACCTGTCGTGGCCGAGCCAATCAAACTCCAGATCTCATTTTTGATGTAACGATCAGCTGATTTTACTGTTTCACAGTGTTAGGTTTATATTGATGGATTGTCATTTATGCTTAGAAATATATAATCAATTGTATAATGATAGAGGTCTGATCCTCAGTAGTCTGCAAAGACTCTGTGAGCCTTCCAGAGTGTTCTGGCACACGCACAGCCTAAGGTCATGAGCGAGGTCGTACCTTCTCTTTCTGATTGATGGTATAGGAGGACACCTACTCTGTATCTGTTTAAGTATAAGAGCCCTTTGTTTAGGGGACCGCTGGACTCCTGGCACCGGCTTTTTAAGGAGGCGTTCACAGGGCCACATCTTGACCCACACATACATACACACACCCACATTCACACACACTCATACCTACACGTATGCATAGACTCTTTGTTCACATGCATGCCTGTGTAAGATGTCATATGTTAATGGGCCTATGCATATTCATGTAACCACAATAAAGAGCAGTGCTACGGGGGAGCTGACTGAGAGCGACTGGGGGGTTCGAGCAGCAGGAACAGCGCTCGTCTCGTCCTCCCCCTCGTGCACGAGCTCACACAGAGCTCTGCCTGCTGTCCAACGCTGTTGCCATTGTAGCAGAATTGTCTCTGATTGTTCCAGCAATAGGTCTGTGCTAGACAAGCCTCTCACACAGCGTCAGAGCTAGACGCAGCGTACGCAACAAAAACACATGTAGACGTTGTCTCACACACACGCACGCACACGCACAGACGCACACACATGAACAGACATGCACAGACACACGCACACACATGCACGCACAGACGCACATGCACACACACACACAGACACACGCACACAAATGCACGCACAGACGCACATGCACACACACACACAGACGCACACACACGCACAGACGCACACACATGCACACACACACAGACAGACGCACACAAATGCACGCACAGACGCACATGCACACACACACACAGACGCACACACACGCACACACAGACACACGCACACAAATGCACGCACAGACGCACATGCACACACACACACAGACGCACACACACGCACAGACGCACACACATGCACACACACACAGACAGACAGACACACGCACACAGACAGACACACGCACACAGACAGGCACAGACACACACGCACACACACGCACACAGACATTGTGAGTGTTACAACAACCACCTGACATGTTTTATTGTTTGACAGCATCCCGTTACCATGGTTACTCACCAACACATTTCTCAGCCGCAACATTAGGACGCAGCTCCGCCTCCTTTGCCTCATTTTTTTGTTAGCCCAATCACAGCTGCAGCCTGCAGGAACTGATGCTGTGACTGGTTGTCAGGGTGATGGTCGTTCAGACTTCGCCCGGTGACCGTCATTGGTCCAAAGAACGCTGATCACCTGAGCGCTTAAACACACCTGGATGTGTATCTCAGCACAGCCGGCACTTTAACCTTTGACCTTTGACCTGAGGCTTGGTTTGGTGCGTTTGTACGGTTCCTCCACTCACGCCTGTCTTCCTCTCGCTCTTTCAGAATCACCGATGGAAACGAATACCTGTTCCAAGCCAAAGACGAGGTGAGTTTGATTTTTGCTCAGATTTGTGGAAGCGCTCGCCTGTGTGGCGTTCCTGCTTAACTGCTTACGTGCCTCCGCAGGAGGAGATGAGTACCTGGATCCAGGCCATCCTGAACGCCGGCGCCGCAGACCGCTCTGACATCCAGGGCAGCAGCCCTGGCACGCCTGCCTCCGGGCGTGCTCACACGCTGCCGGCCACCGTCACGCTCACCACCGAGTCGAGCCCCGGAAAGCGCGAGAAGGACAAAGACAAAGACAAGGAGAAGCGCTTCAGCCTGTTCAGCAAGAAGAAGCAGTAGAGCGCGGCAGCGAGACGCTTTGGCGAAACCGCCCAGGTGCTCTGACGCACCCATCGCCACATTTACAGGCGCCTCATTTCTCATGGGCCGCCATCAGCCGGGGAGAACTGGAGGCCGCCTCAGAGCGCCGCCAGCTTCCTGAAGATCGACTTGGAGCGGGTGAAACCGCCGCCTCTCTGAGGCTGGCGAGCCTCAGTCCTCCCCGCTGAATGGTTCACCTTTAAAATCGGCCAATCCCAGAGACTGAGGCGGTGGAGACGAGGAGCAAAGGAGCGTTTCGCCAAAGCCCGCCGTCGCCTCGTTTTTGTGCGTTCTGCATTTTTGTTCGCGTGTCGGTCATTTGGCGGCGAGTCGGAGTGCCTGATGTAACGCCGCGTCATCGTTGGCGAATGAGGCCGCTGTCGCCGTGTGCATTACCGGCCGTGACATCATCACTGCATCTCGCTCTTTCTTTGATGACATCATCAGGGACCACACGCTAATGTTCTGTTATTGTTTGTTTTTTATTCTCTGAAATTTGTTATTTTTCTATTTTTTGTCGTTTCCTCGTCACAGACGCCGTTTCCTGCCGCGGAGAAATTGGACCAACAGTGCATTTCATTCCAATAATTTCTGTTTTCGTTTCTCTGCAGCCATGTTGTTTTTGTCAGACAGCCCAATCGCCTTCAAGGAGGTGGTGATTTAGAAACGTCCACCTGCATGCTTCATCAGGCTCCGACCTGAGCGCGAAACTGCGACTTCCTCCTTTTGTATCTCTGGTCAGGTGGTGTTGGCGAGGGCGGAGGGAGCTCGCCGTCCCGCCGACGGGAGCGAGGTCTAGACTGGTGAAGGTTGCTTGCTCGTCATCGGCTCTTCGCACCACGCTGATTTCTGCTCTTTGATACCCGTGCTGCCCTGTCACTGTAGATCTATCGTAGCGAACATGTATGGAAGCCCCGCCGTCGTCCTGCACAATCAGAGCTGCACCAATAGGAATGAAGACGCTCGCCGATATTTAGCCGACCTTCGATCATTACAGCTTCTCATGTATGAACCTGCACCTGTAGACTTACAGCTCTCTGTCACATATGTGTGATGTCATTAAAGCTTTTAACCTTTACTCAGTAGCTTCCTGTTGTCTTTGCACGTGCTCAGTTAGAAACCCGCACAAACCCGAGGTCCCCCTTCCCCATCTGTGTCTGCATGTGTCTGCCTCTGTGGTGTGTGTGTGTGTGTGTGGGGGGGGAGGCTGGTCCCTGGCCCTGGTTTAATGCTGGGGGCGGTCCCTTTTTAAATCTCCAGGTCCACTGAAGTTTTCATTGGTTGTGGCCTGCAGGTGTTAGAGCAAACAGGTGAGTTACAGATATAGTTCCTGCCCAGTGATGACGCTCATTGGAGGGTTCAGGTAAATCTCGCCTAACGTGGCATGGATGCAGTGAGCTGCTCGTTAAAAACACTACAACCCCCAGCATGCACTGCGGCTGTACGCTGAATCAGACCGTACCTGCTCAGAGGCGGGAAGCTCGCGGAGGTGTCCGCGAGGGAAACCGGAAGCTGTGACCTTCAAAAGAAAACGGAGGATTGTGGAAAAAAAAATCGGATTAAGCGTGCAGAGAGCTCAGAGGTGTTTGTTCATCACGGAGAAAAACGGGGAAGAGCAGGTCACTACTCACTGCGCCTGCGTGCAGAAAACTGCGGACCTTAATCCTCAGCACACCTGTGAGTGCTGGTTCACACTGACTTTAGAGTACAGCTGTGTTTTCCTACAAACATTTAGATGTCTGTGCAGGTAAAGGTTTTTTCAGAAATAAAAGACTAAAAAATAAAAGTCTTTATGTTGTGAATAAACGTCAAATTCATAACTGGATGAAACTGAGATTTTTTTTAAAAGGTGCTGATGTGTGCACGCCTCCCTGTCGAGGGCTGCAGAATCTGAACCAGACTCCTGCATGAGCTGCAGTCACGTGATTGGACTCGCACCTGCAGATGCACATCGGCTGCATGCGCACGCTGCTGACCAAGTTTCAGGTGGTGACCTCCAGGTGACCTCAGACCAGACAAGGTTGTCCATAGTCTGGGAGCTGCTGGTTGGAGGACTGGTTGCTGTTGGGTCATTGCGTGTATTGAACCACATGAAGGCCGTCAGGAGAAACTAGCTTCCTTTTATTTTTGCTGAGCTGGAAAAACGCTTTCAGATTAGTCTGACTTCCTCTCAGCATCTGATGACGTCTGACTGTAAACGTCACAAAGACACATTACATATTTAAGCTATACTAAAGGTGAAGTGAATGAGGGCGTAAATAAATGAAAGGCTTTTAAAAGAGATGTAAGCCTCATCGTGAGATAAGAAGCTGAAGCATATGTGTGACGTCATGACCTCTCAGGCGTTATTTTTGTGTCTCTTAGTCACAAACGGAGAGAAGAGCTCGTGTTTGCGCCAATCCTGCGATGAATGAACGATAAATGCGATGCTATGTATCTGGTGCTTTTATTTTGAAGGTGACCGCGGGAAGCACGGGGTTTCACGGTTTCCGGCTTGATGCTTTCGGCGGTCCCGTTAGCGCTCCGTTCTCGGGTCGCGGTTTTTCACGGTTTTAGGGCTGCTGGTGACCGGTGCCCGAGCAGGAGCGCCGGTGCGGGCGGGTGTGGACGGTCGCGGGTAGATGTGCGCAGTAATCTGCGGATCGGCGCAGACGGCGGAGGATTTGCTGTGATTTAAATCTGCGCCTGACGGACGGAGGCCGGGAGGAGCCGCTAACGGTGACCCGGTCCGGTCTGTCTGCTGCGGGTCGGAATTAAAACGCCCACAAACAGCTCGAAGTTACATTTCCGGGAGTGTCTCTGAGGTCGGACATGGAAGCTGGAAACGTCAGGGTTTAGACCGCCGCCTTTTATTTAGTTAAAACACATAAACTCACTGTTAAATTTTCATCAGCTGAATTTGGTCTTTATGATTTTGAAATTCTGTGATTTTGTCTCAGGTCGTCTGAATTTAGCAAACATTGATTTTATCTCAGCAGCACTCAGTTTATTCACAGTCGTTCCGGTTTCCATCATCATAAAATCCACCTGAGCAAGTCTTCAGGTGAGCAGGTGTGTTCAGGTGTCGGTCAGAGGTTTCTGGCCCCGGCGCTGACTCCACTCGGGATTTTTACTGTGAAAAGCGCAGAAGAAGACCCTTACAACCTTCCTGCTGACACATTAGTGAGCGGTGCCAAAGCTGCCTCTGGAATCATGGGAAGTGTAGGCAAAGAGACTACAGGGATGGACGGCAGTTCCTGGCAACATTAGCGGCTCCAGCAGATACATTTCTCTGAGACGGTTTTTCTGTGGATGTTTGAGTTTGTGGGTTTGAGCAGACATGTCAGATAAAACAGCGCCGCGCTGCCAGCTGAGGCTGGAGTGGATCCACGGGTACCGGGGCCACCAGTGCCGAAACAACCTGTACTACACAGCTGGGAAAGATGTGGTGTATTTCGTGGCCGGGGTGGGCGTGGTCTTCAACACCAGAGAGCACACACAGAAGTTCTACCTGGGACACAACGATGACATTATCAGGTGAGGAGGAACCCTGTGACGGTGCTGGTGAACTCTGACGCCATGCAGGCGGGTTTTAGGATTTAAAGGTCGGTCCATCAGCCGCTGGATTCAACGTCCAGAGAATGTTCAGTTAGAACCTCGGATTCAGAAGACCGGTGTGGTTCTCACTCAGGTTGCAGAACAGCTCTTTACTTCTTGAGCAGTTTGTCCAGCTGATTTGACCGCATTCTGCAGGGTGTCCTATAAGGGGCGCTTCAGGAGTGCGGGGTATCGGGCCTGTTGGGTTCACCTCATGATTCTGGTCTCATTTCTGTCAGAGATGACAGAATTTGTAAGCGGATACAGATGATGAAGGACTTTGGCTTCGATGGTTTCTGGACCTCGTTTCGGTTCTCCCTCACTTGACCTCCTGCTCACAGAGGTCCTGGTCATCGGCTGGAGGAGGAGTTTAGGTTTCCCAGAGTACGTTAACAGTGAGGGCAGGGTGGAGCAGGAGGTCGACAGATGAATTGAAAGTGAAGCGATCTGTTTACTGCTAGATCTACGTACTTCTGCTCACCTGTGACCACAAGCTCCCTCTGAAGGTGTCTAGGCGCAGGCTCAGAGATGCTGTGAGGGTTCGGTGTTTCAGGTAGAGCTCAGAGTAGAGAGGAGTCTGACCTGGACCCTCCTGGGGAGGTGTGTCACCTGGAGGCCCCGTGGCAGATCCCCGGCATCTCGGCTGGTTTGGGAACATCTTGGTGTACCTCTGGAGGAGCTGGAAAGGGTTTCTGAAGCTAGTCTGAGGATGGAAATTGGACGTAAATACTTAGAATGGCATTCTCTCGAACATCCAGCAGGGGGCGACTCCTCTGGCCCAATTTATATATAGAAAAGGAGCTGATATGTGAGCTCCGTGAACACCTGAGAGACGGTTTCTGGTCTCAGGTTTTAGGCGTGACTGACGCAAACTGAAACTTGTTCTGTGAATTTTGCTCATTCTTGGTGATATAACGGAGGATTATGTGGGTCTGCTCGTGGGCTGACAGATGTTTGATGGTCTGTGCAGTCGGGTTCAGGATTGAAATAAAGATTAGAGTTAATTTACAAAAGAGAATCTGCCACAGTCCACGGCAAAGCTGCAGGTAGTGCCATCGTGTGAGTGTGGAAACTTTAATATCTCCAGAGTCCAGGAGAAAACTGTTGTGTCAGCTGTTGTGTTTACGTGCCCTGCAGCACTTTGTCAGTGTTCACTGGATCTGGAGCGACACGTCAAACCCGTGTGCTTAAATTCGTCCTGACTTCCTCCTGCTCAGCATTTTGTTTCAGCTTTAACACAGTTCAGAACTTCCTTTGGAATCTGTCTGTTTTTAGGTTTCCTTCAGTGTTTGTGATGCTCTGCAGACAGGGGGCGCTCACGCCCAGTTCAGCTGTTTTAATGGGACTCTCTGATTGGAGGACCTTTAAAAACAGAAAGCCACTGCATGTCTGTAACCATCACAAAAACCAGCATTAAGTGCTTACTTCCACCAGCCCTGAGGCGTGTTGGTGAACACACGTGTGTGCTGCTGCGTGTCCGCCCCCCTTCACAGATGGCCGGGTGGCCGCTGAACGATTAAAAGCTTCATCAGCAGCTGCCAGGACAGCCCTAGTGATGAGGTCACAGTGTGGAGACAGGAAGTCGAGCTCAGCCGTCGGTCGCTGTGATCGGTGTCAGAACTGCTGACTTCTTCTTCTTCCTTTCTCAGTCTGGCCATGCATCCTGATAAGATCCAGGTGGCGACAGGTCAGGTGGGGAAGGACCCGTACATCTGTATCTGGGACACGTACGCCATGCAGACGGTGTCCATCCTGCGGGACGTGCACACCCACGGAGTGGCCTGTCTCGCCTTCGATGCTGATGGACAGGTAACGATGTTACCGACACTCTAACCACCCGTCTCAGATTAAAGTTTTAACAATTTAAAAAATAAAATCTTTGATTTTGAATTGAAACTTTATCAGCAGCAGCAGTTTTACAGCAGCTTTGTATGAGTCGCGCTTCAGAATAATCCTCCTGTGTCTGACACCCGCTGCTTTAGCTCCTCCTGCTGTAAGATAACTTTCCTGTCATTGGCTGCACCTCATCAACAGACACAAGCAAGTGGGCGGGGCTTTTGGCGCCTCTCTGTGACATCACACTGACCCAGTGTTGAGAGATTACTGCGAACACTGAGCTCGTCAGTAGGAGCTCTACGTTTAGTGTGAATGCGCGCGGCCAGAGCAGGAGATGTGACAGGAAGTGAGGCGAAGGCGAGTGGGTCACCTTTACGTTTCATCGTAAAGGTATCGTCCAATCACGTTCCCTCTTTGTTTCTGTTGCCATAGCGACTGGCCTCAGTTGGCCTGGATGCCAAGAACACGGTGTGCGTCTGGGACTGGAGAAGAGGACGTGTCCTCGCCACGGCCACCGGACACTCGGACAGAGTACGTGCCGGCGCACACGCGTTTACCTGCAGGCGTACCTGAGGAGTAACGCCGCTCTCGCTTTTCCCACAGATCTTCGACGTGTGCTGGGATCCGTTCCAGGCCGGCCGGCTGGTCAGCTGCGGAGTCAAGCACATCAAGGTGGGGCAGCACCTGGGTGGTCACATGACGGAGGGGTTCACAGGCAGCTGTGGGTGCTGGGATCAGCCGCACATCATCCCGCCTGCAGCGGACGATGTGCGGCTGAAAAGTACAGGAGACGTTTAAACCCGGTGATGATTTCGACCTCACACCTCTGTCACGTACAGAGCTGTGCAAAACTCTTGAGCTGCTCCTCACTCTGTGCAGCATCAGGTAATGTTCAGATGTTGACTCACAGGTGGGTGAGAGAAGGAAGACAGGACAAAGACATGCTGTGGAAGAGAGACAGATTAATAACAGGTATGATTCAGTGCAGAGAGGTCTGTAACACATAGTGAGTGAAGAAGAAACACCCAGTGCATCATGGGAATAACAGCAGCCTGCACCTGTTGCAGCGTCACTAAGGGAGGATTCAGGGTCACAGCTTGTTTGAGTTGTAAAAACTGATTCTTATTTTCCTGCGACAGATAAAGAAGTGTGGGGGCTCAAGACTTTTGCACGGTCCTGTATGGGGTTGAAATGGTCCTTCTACTGCTCGCCGTCGATAACCTACTCAGCACGCCAGCATGGCTGGCACCACTTCCTGTGCTAATCTGCGCCCTCTCTGTTTCCTGTGTGCGTAGTTTTGGACTCTGTGTGGCAACGCTCTGACTCCGAAGCGAGGGATTTTTGGGAAAACGGGCGACCTGCAGACCATCCTGTGCGTCTCTGCGGCCAAAGACGAGCTCACGTACTCCGGCGCTCTGAACGGGGACGTTTACGTGTGGCGAGGACTCACGCTGATGAGGACCGTACAGGCTGCACACGGGGTACACACACACACACACAGCTTTACCTGTAAAACAGGTGGAGCTCGAGAGCAGCATCCACCCTGATGGAAACGCTTTCTCCTCCAGGTAACGCGAGGATCAAACATGGCCGACCTAACCCGAGCAGGTGATTAACCCACAGCTGCACCTGTGCTGGGAAGGGGCTGATGGGAAATGTGTTGTTCTTCTGCAGGCGGGGATCTTCAGCATGCACGCCTGTGAGGAAGGATTCGCCACCGGAGGGCGAGACGGCTGCATCAGACTGTGGGATGTGGACTTCAAACCCATCACAAAGATCGACCTGAGGGAGGCAGAGCAGGGCTACAAAGGTCTGATCTGGTCCCCTCTGTCACACCGGGGTCACTCAGGGGTCACACCGGGGTCCACCTGCTCAGGGTCGCCTCTGCTTTGGTTTTGTATTTGATCAACCACAGCGGCAAAAAAGTCGTCAGTGCTTCACAGAAAGTGAATCTACAGCAGGCTGAGTCTTACCTGCTGCTCACCTGGCTCTGGCAGAGACGCCGGATTCCCAAATCACATGTGATCACATTTATTATTAATAATAATAATAATAGTACATGTTATTTAAAAGCGCCTTTAAAACACCCAAGCACACAGGTACAGCAAATAAAACAGGCATAAAAACGTGAACTGTACACAATAATAAGCGTAGCAGATAAAAAGATCATGGATGATTTATATGGAGTAGGCGGTCTTAAATAGGTGGGGTGATGTCGAGGGGGAATTCCAGGGTCGAGACGAGAGGAAGGAACAGAAAGAGATGTATGCCTTACATGTATGGAGGAGTATTTAAAATGAATGGCAGATTTGACCGGGAGCAGTGAAGCTGCTTCAGGACAGGCGTGCTGTGATGTCCTCGTGACAACACGGGCAGCAGAGCTCTCGACACGTTGAAGCGTACTGATGGATTTTTGTGTTACAGTAGTCGATCTGAGACGCAGCAATGTGTTTGTTAAATGTGAGTTCTGTGATTGGTGGCCCCCGTCCCAGAGTTTCCTGTTTCCTGCCTCAGGTCTGTCGATCCGTAGCGTGTGCTGGAAGGCCGACCGCATCCTGGCCGGGACTCAGGACAGTGAAATCTTCGAGGTGATGGTCCGAGACCGGGACAAACCAGTTCTACTGATGCAGGGTCACAGCGAGGGCGAGCTGTGGGCGCTGGACGTGCACCCCAAACAGCCCGTCGCCGTCACCGGGAGTGACGACCGCTCCGTGAGGTCGGTCCAACTGCACCGCAGACCGCTCACGCCCTCCCGCTCACCTGGTGTCCTCCTAACCTGTTGCTCACCTGTGTCTCAGGCTCTGGAGCCTTCCTGACCACACTCTGCTGGCTCGCTGCAACATGGAGGAGTCCGTTCGAAGCGTTTCTTTCAACAATGACGGTTCTCAGCTCGCTCTGGGCATGAAGGATGGCTCGTTTACGGTGCTGCGTGTCAGGTGACCTCTCTTACCTGTCGATAAGAATATGTACAGGTGTGTTATCGCCTCAAATTAAACAGGAGCTTAAAGCCGATCTGTGACCAGCGAGCTCAGGGAAGCTGACGTCTGCGTTAACAAATGCTGACGTGGAAAACTGTTGGCGGCCTCGCGCTTCCTAAATCTCTGCGGTAACGGTCACAGGTAATGGACCCCACTGATCACGATCGGGTGCTCTTTGTGATAAAGACCACTTCCTGCTATGTGACAGCGGTCTTTAAGCAGGTTAAACATAATTGGCGTGTGTTGCTGTGGTTCTTAGAAATGGGCGGGGTTAAAAGGCTAAGATGGTGGTTTACCATCCGTGCTCCGGTTAGTGAGGCCTGCTAATGCGTGTGTTTGTGCAGGGACATGACAGAGGTTGTGCACATCAAGGACAGGAAGGAAGTGATCCACGAGCTGAAGTTTTCTCCGGATGGTTCTTTCCTGGCGGTCGGGTCCAATGACGGGATGGTGGACGTGTATGCTGTCGCACAGCGCTACAAGAAGGTAGGCGAGTGCAGCCGCTCCGCCTCCTTCATCACCCACCTGGACTGGTCGGTCGACAGCCGCTTCCTGCAGACCAATGACGGTGCCGGGGAGCGGCTCTTCTACAGGATGCCAGGTACACAGGAACACCTGAGACTTGGTTTTGTCCTCCCGGTTTCCACACAGCTGTGGTCTTCAGGGGACAAAAATGTCCCCACTTCATTTTAGCGTGTTTTAAATTAGTATAAATTGTCAATCAGTTCAGCGTTACAGTTTGACTGAAGACATTAACACAAAATTTACCCAACATTTGACATTTTAGGGCCACCAGACCTTGTTTACATAAAGTACACTTTGTTTTTGAGCGAAAATAAAACGAGACAATAAAATATTTCATCCATCCATCCATTCGCTTCCGCTTATCCTTTTTCAGGGTCGCGGGGGGCGCTGGAGCCTATCCCAGCTGTCATAGGGCGAGAGGCAGGGTACACCCTGGACAGGTCGCCAGTCTGTCGCAGGGCCAACACACAGGGACAGACAACCATTCACACTCACATTCACACCTAGTGACAATTTTGGATTATCCAATCAACCTATCCCCACAAGCTGCATGTCTTTGGACGGTGGGAGGAAGCCGGAGTACCGGAGAGAACCCACGCAAACACGGGGAAAACATGCAAACTCCACACAGAAAGACCCCGGCCTGATGTTGGAATTGAACTCAGGACCTTCTTGCTGTGCGGCAACAGTGCTAACCACCGTGCCTAAAATATTTAAGGGTTTAGATAATTTGAACTATTTCAGTGGTTCCCAAACTTTTTTTGCTGGCCCCCCTTTGTTTTACAAGAAAAATCCATCAAACATTTAGTGAACGATTAAGCAAATACAAGTAACCTGCAATAAATCACAGGTAGTAAGAAAATAAACGACTAACTCTTTTACGCTGCGTCCGCACCTACACGGGTACTTTTGAACACGCAGCTGTTTCGTCCACGTAAACGGCGTTTCGAATCACCGAAAACTGAGATTTTTTAAAACTTCTTTTTTGTGTTTCCGTGTGGACGAGGAATACAGAGTTGGTCACACAACATCAAAGGTATGTGCCTTTATTCACGTCACGCTGTGGCCACGTTATTGTTTACATGAGATGAACTGCAGAATGATAGAGACAAAATACTGTTAATCTGACTGTCTGCAGGTTTTACACGCAGTTACTGTCCCTCCATTAGAAAGGCAGAGGCGTCACGGTGTGATTATTTTACTGTAGTTGTTTTTCCTGTGTAATAATGTTCAACATTGCATCAATACATGTTTCAAAAAATGCCTCTCTGTGCAAAATGTGTTTAAAAACATAAACAGCTGTGGGATCCTGTTAGTCTGTGATTTGAACCGGGGAACAAATCGTGGCAGGATCAGCCTGATGTTATTTGTATCCAGCTGTAACTTTACTGTATAAAGAGCAAACATCTCCAACATGTCAGGAGCAGTTAGTCATCATACGAAGTGTTTAAAAAATCAAGTGTTTATTAAAATCAAGAATGTGGATTCTCACTGAACCTGAAAAGAGAGTATTAGCCAAAGGACTCAATCTTGCCATTTCTCCACAACAGTTGCCCATAGTGGACCTCATCACAGCCACAGAATCTGCCATACGGACTAATAAATGATCACAGACAGAAGCAGAGCAAATCAGGATGAAAGTCTCAGCCACCCTCTCCAGTGCCAAAGTCCCTCCATCCAACCTCACAATACAGGAAAAGAAGGCCGTCGCTTCCCTGAGCAAAGACCACAACATCACTGTTTTACCAGCTGATAAGGGAAGATGCACCGTGGTCCTAAACACTACAGATAACCATACAAAGATCACTACTCTCCTCGGGGACAACAATACCTACGAAGCCCTAAAGCGAGACCCCACAAGCAGCTACAAAAAGAAAGTTATAGCTTGCCTTCAAGACTTTGAAAAGGACAAAATTATTGACCGCCTCCCGTATCACCGCCTTTACCCAGGGGATGCCATACCCTGCATTTACGGACTTCCTAAGCTCCACAAGGAAGCTGTCCCACTCAGACCCATAGTCAGGAGCATAAACTCAGCCACTTACAACATTGCTAAACACCTTGCTACCATCCTTGCGCCTCTCGTGGGGAACACCCCACACCACATCAAGAACTCCACCGACTTCACCGACAAGGTCCAGAAACTTACCCTGGATCCAGATGAAACCATGGTGTCCTTTGATGTAATAATAATAATAATGGATTTATATAGCGCTTTTCAAGGCACCCAAAGCGCCTGGTTTTATGGGTTGTCGTTAGCAACAACGACGGTAAAACCATTGCATGTCCGCTTGTTTATTTTCCACATAAACCTTTCACAATAAAGCTCAAGATCCTGTTGAGACTTTTTTAAAATAAACAGAATCACGTGAAAAAGTATTATTGACGGATGAGAAGCAAAAAAAGAGCCGTTAGGTGCTAAAAAATAAAGCTTAGACTCAAACGTTAGAACAGGCTTTTCCCCGCAGCACGCCGTGTAATAAATACTCACAAAGAAAACGGCGCCGTTACAACTTATGTCTAAAAATGTATAGTTTCATGCATCGGTTAAAACACTCGACTCCAGCTACACGACGCCCAGCTGGAAACACTTCACCTACCCGAGATTCACAGAATTTACAGAAAATATAAATTTTTTTGTGATTTATATCGTTATCGGACGATAGATGTTTTATATCGGGATATGAGATTTTGGTCATATCGCACAGCCCTACAAGAAGTGGAATCCTTCACTGCGCACATTAACGCTGTGGATAAAAAAGTTCACCAGGAAGACACAAAGGACGACTGTTTGCCTTTCCTGGACTGCGCTGTGCACATTGACGAGAACGGCAAGTTTACCGGAAGCCCACACACACGGACCAGTACCTCCTCTTTGACTCCCATCACCCTCTGGAACACAAACTTGGAGTAATTAGGACCCTACACCACCGGGCAGAACATGTTCCCTCTAAGCCTGAAGGAAAAAAGAAGGAACACACACATGTAAAGGAAGCACTCAAAACCTGCGGCTATCCTAAATTCAAGGTTCAAGGTTCTTTATTTGTCACATGCATAGTTATACAAGTATAACACACAGTGAAATGTAGCCTGACACGCTCCTCGACATGTGCAAAAAAATTGGGGGGGATATATATATAGTATATACACTGGGTGAATGTGCAGTAGTAGCAGCAAGCAGGTGAATTCTGTACATTAATATGAATAGACATCTGACTATTTTACAGGATAGACAATATAAACATATTTAAAATTAAAGGAATTGAAATGTACATTGTGCCTTGGTTTAGTGTCTGGAAGAGTCCTGTCTCAGTCAATTATAGATGATGTGAGAGGGCGGGTGTGTGTGTTTAGGGCACGGATGGCTTGGGGATAGAAGCTCCTCTTGAGTCTCTCTGTCCTTGCCCAGAAGATGCGGAACCTTCTACCAGATTGCAGAAGTTGGAACAGTTTGTTGCCAGGATGGGACGGGTCCTTCAGTATCTGCTCTAGTCCGGCATCTCCTGGTGTAGGTGTCCTGAAGCGGGGGGAGAGCAATCCTGCAGCAGCGTTCTGCTGTACGGATCACTCTCTGGAGAGCTTTTTGGTCCTTCACACAGCTGTTCCCAAACCACGATGTCATGTTCTGTGTGAGGATGCTCTCCACAGCGCCTGTATAGAAAATCCTGAGGATCTTTGGAGAGACCCTGAACTTCCTCAGTTGTCGTAGGTGATACAGGCGCTGCCTAGCCTTTTTGGTCTGGACCTGAATGTGGGCAGCCCATGTCAGGTCTGAGGAGATGTGGACACCAAGATACTTGAAGGACTGCACCCTCTCCACTGGAGCTCCATTGATGATGATGGGCTTGTAGTCTCTGTGCTGACCCCTTCTGAAGTCCACCACCAGCTCCTTGGTCTTGCTGACGTTCAGCTGGAGGTGGTTGTCCTGGCACCACGATGCCAGATTCTTCACTTCATCCATGTAGGCCGCCTCATCGTTGTTGGAGATGGCACCCAACACCACTGTGTCGTCAGCAAACTTCACAATGGTGTTGGAGCCATGGGTGGCCACACAGTCTGAAGTGTAGAGGGAGTAGAGCAGTGGCGAGAGGACACATCCCTGAGGTGCTCCTGTGTTGATGGTGATGCTGTTGGAGAAGCACCTGCCCACCCTCACCACCTGAGTTCTGCCAGTGAGGAAGTCCAACACCCATGCACACAGACGGCTGTTAAGTCCCAGATCCCTCAGCTTTGTGAACAGTCTGCAGGGCACTATTGTGTTAAACGCTGAACTGTAATCAACAAACAGCATTCGCACACAGTTACCCTGTTTCTTGTCCACGTGGCTGAGAGTGGTGTGTAGGACGTGGGCGATGGCATCCTCTGTGGATCTGTTGCATCTGTAGGCGAACTGCAGCGGATCTGTGGTGTCTGGGATGGAGGAGGAGATGATGTTCTTCAGCAGCCTCTCAAACACCTTCATTACTACCGAGGTCAGTGCAACTGGCCGGTAATCGTTCAGGGATGAGGGTTTGCTGTTCTTGGGCACAGGGATGATGATGGATCTTTTGAAGCATGTGGGGACCACAGACTTCGCCAGGGACTCGTTGAAGATGTAAGTGAACACACCTGCTAGCTGGTCAGCACAGCAGCGCAGCAGACGGCCGGTGATGCCGTCTGGCCCCGCCGCTTTCCTTGTGTTCACTCTCCTCAGTGCCGCTCGGACGTCATGCTCCGCGATGCTGGTCACCGGTCTCTCGGGTGGGCGTTCTTAAAGTCAGCAAAGAGGCACAGAAAAGAAGCTCAGACACCAGCGAGGGAGGATAAGAAGGACAGACGCAACAACATTGTCATCCCCTATGTAGCCGGTGTATCAGAGAAACTCAGGAGAGTTTTCTCCAAGCATGACATCCCGGTGTATTTCAGACCCAGCAACACGCTCAGACAGAAACTGGTTCACCCGAAAGACAAAACGCCAAAACACAAACTTAACAATGTGGTGTTTGCTGTACAGTGCAGCGAGGAATGCCCAGACCTCTACATCGGAGAGACCAAACAGCCACTTCACAAGCGCATGGTACAACACAGAAGAGCCACCTCCACAGGACAAGACTCAGCAGTCCATCTGCATCTAAAGGTCAAAGGTCACTCTTTGAGGATGCCAATGTTCACATTTTGGACAGAGAGGACAGATGGTTTGAAAGAGGAGTGAAAGAAGCATCTATGTCCACTGTGAGCGACCATCTTTGAACAGAGGCGGGGTTTACGACACCAACTCTCTGCCATCTATAATCCAGTTTTGAGATCCTTCCCAGACGCCTTAACGCCCACTCACATCCTGGGCCATCTGACCTCAGGAAATCACATGATAGGGTGGGGCCAGGTTTCACAATGAACTCACCCGAAACTCTGGCTGATTGGGACCCACGCCCAGTTTCACACCTTGGCTCAGGCGATTAGAGGATCATCAGGGGGTCCTTTTGTCCCTCTGTGGGGGGATACTCCCACTAGGTTTAAATCTGGGACTCCCCACCATTTGACCTTAGAACTGAAGAAGCTTCTCGGATGAGAGGTGAAACATCTTCAAGCAACTTAAAGAAGTCCAGACGCTTTTCTTTGTAAGCTCCTTTGACTACGATGACCTGGATGACTGAGAACCTCACAGACAATGTGGGATACTGTTTGTCCGTGATTTGAAGAGCCCAGCGCTGCTGGGCCCTCGGGACGCAGGGAAACTAACTCTGCAGGGGAGACCTACCTCTGCACTTGTGCAGGTGAAGCCAAAGGGAAGATTTGCTTCACCATATTTTCTAGTCTTTGGCTTGGAAGGAAGTTGGTTTGGAAACATATTTGGCGATGCTTCATCTCCTGCTTTGCGTTTGTGTGGGAACCCCGTCGAAACACCTGTCCATGATGCTAGCAGTGTCCAAGGGTTATTTTTTTGGGGGGGGTTTTCTTACCGCGCCCCCCTGCAATGGCTCTGCGGGGGGGCAGGCCCCACACTTTGGGAAGATCTGGACTATTTGGGCGACCGTGGCTCAGGGGGTTGGGAATCGCATCTCTAACCGGAAGGTCGCCGGTTCGATCCCTGGGCTCTCTGTCCTGGTCGTTGTGTCCTTGGGCAAGACACTTTACCCTACCACCTACTGGTGTTGGCCAGAGGGGCCGATGGCGCGATATGGCAGCCTCGCTTCTGTCAGTCTGCCCCAGGGCAGCTGTGGCTACAACCGTAGCTGCCTCCACCAGTGTGTGAATGTCAGAGTGAATGAATAGTGGCATTGTAAAGCGCTTTGGGTGCCTTGAAAAGCGCTATATAAATCCAATCCATTATTATTATTATTATTATTATTTGATGAACCACAGAGTGCTGTATGTTGAATTCTAGTGAAAATGTTTTCTTTTCAATCATTTACAAATTTTAAATGGCAGCACATAATCACACCTGTGGTCCTCAGGGCTCAAAAATGACCCCGTTTGCTTTGACTGTTTATAAAGCAACAAGTATAAAATATCATCCATCTCTGTGTTTCAAGGTTTTATTCAACTTTATTCCAACTCATTGCCTGACAGTTTTCTATATTTTGGCATGGTAGGAACACCAGGGCATGAGTCTGAGTGAAGGCAAACTTTCACGAGGACAAAGGCGTGTCCATATTTGACCCAAGTGCAGGAGGAAGCTCAGGTTTATTCCTCTGCACTGGTCCCATCATGGACAGCTTTCTTTCTGCAGTTGCAGGCCAAGGGGCATATACAGTAAACAAGCTGTTACAGGTGATTGTTTTCTTTTGGAAACCTGCAATGTTAGGGACAACTCGCGTGTCCTGACTGCAGGCCAGACGGTTTGCCATCGTACACTAGCATGTACAGCTGGACCTGCATCACATGCTGCCCATGTTTTTATCTCATAGCTCCCTGGTTTACTTGGATGTTCTGTTGGACAGAGTCCTCTGAAGAGGACTTGGTGCTCATACAGTCACATCAGTACCAGGATCTTACATCACAGCAGGAGAAACACCCACTTGTTCCATACACCTCATGAGAGCACGTTTGTGTCATGAACGATGATCATCTATTGTGTCTTTATCATGAAATGATATCACTTTTGTGCTTCTATAATTAAATAAAATAATTAATCTTGTGTCAGCATGAAAACTTCTCTACCAGACTCAGGATGTCATAAACTGGCCGTAGCGACTCTACTGGATGCACGGCAGTAAGAATCAACACACCCACATATGCCTACAGCTGCATTCGGTCCATTTTTCTTCCTCTCTTGTTGTCCCTCCTTGTTCGTCATTGAGTTGGCTGTAGAGCAGGTCATCTGCTAATTGGATGGTTGTTGGTTCAATCTCTGTGTGCTCTAGTCTGGAGTTCTTACCAAGGTGTCCTTGGGCAAGTTACTGAACCCCAACTTGGTCTCTGATGCATCCATTGGCATGTGAACTTTGAAAAGCATAAAACAAGCAGAATACACTGTGTGTAATTCTTTCAGTGCTCGAGTAGAAAAGCAATCGCAGGAGTATGGGACCTGGCACATGTGCTTGGACTGTGGTAGACTGTCTTTCTCTGAGGCTCATGAGAGAGTCAGGCATTGTCTGTCACTGGGAAGTAGAGCAGGGCGATATGGCCAAAAATATTTATCACGATATACATTTGAAAATTTGCGATAACGATATAACTGACGATATAATTGACACGAGACAAAATACTTTACAACTCCACAACTTTATTAGTGCAAAAAAACCCATCAGTGTATTTTCACTTAAAGAAGCAGCTGTTTTAAGTGCATTAAAGTTATATAAAAATGTAACAGTGCAAATTCCTCGCTGACAGTTTGACCAAAAGGCGTTTCCAGTGGAAACTGGCCGACACATCCTCAGCATAACCATGTATAATATCCACAAAACTTAAAAAGAGGTTAAACACACACAGTACAGTAACATTATGTTGAAGCACAGTACGTATCGCTCCGCCTACGATAGCCGTAATGCTCCGACAATCCATCAAGCGGTGCGGCTTCGTAGCTCAGCAAAGTCGTACTAAAACATCTGACAGATTTATCCTAACACCGTGTACATAAAATCGTTTTGAGGTCATAAACAAGAACAGAATTCACAAGCCTCAAGTGCAGTGGAGGCTTGTGAACATACTTTCTGTGTATGTATTATTGTAGGGTCTACCTTACAGTATGAAGCACCTTGATGCTGTTGTAAAAATACAATTGAATGGAATGCAGAGCACCTGCCTCCTCATTGTGCTGCCTGTTGGTGTTGTTGTGGTTATGACCTTTGCTCGACCCCACACATCAGTGATCCAAGATCAAAGATGTTTGGTGTGTAAATGTGACCCTTTGCAACCCTTTGTAATTTGGGGACATGTTTGTCCCCGAGGACCACAGGTGTTATAAAATCTAATACAAAATCCATAAATAAATCAAATTACTTAAAACTTAGTCCAGTCATGCATAGCATAGTACTGAATAACTGTTACTGTCAGACCATTTGATGATTAAAAACCCCATTTTTGATAGCAAAATTTCTGTAGAGGACAGAAATGTCCGAAAGACAACACAAGGGTTAATTGGAGCTCACCTGTCCTTACCTGGGACCAGTTGTGGGACTTGATGGTGCAGATTTGTGGGTCTTACCTACTTCCTTTCCCTGTCCTGCAGCGGGAAAGCTGGTTCCTAAAGAGGAGGCGAAAGGGATTCACTGGATGACGTGGACCGGTGTTGTCGGGCCGGAGGTGAACGGCATCTGGGTCAAATACTCCAACGTCACCAACGTAAACTCCGTGGACGCCAACTACAGCAGCGCTGTGCTGGTGGCTGGCGATGACCTTGGCCTCGTCAAGCTCTTCAGGTTCCCCTGCCTGAAGAAAGGCGAGTGATGCAAGCCGATAACATTTTTACTGAGGATCCACAGAGTCCGGCTGAGTGGTGGACCTCTGAGGTCGTCCTAATTCTGAGTCTTAGTCATTAGACCCGGAGTTACAGGCGTGGGACAGAATAGATTTGATGAGGATGTTTCTGGAGTGATGTGCGTTCTTATTCTTGTGTTTCTAACATCACACAGGGGCCAAATTTAAGAAGTACATTGGTCACTCTGCCCATGTGACCAACGTTCGCTGGTCCAGCGATCTGCAGTGGGTCATCAGCACCGGTGGTGCCGACCACGCCGTCTTCCAGTGGAGGTTCCTGCCCGAAGGTGTGATGAACGGTGTTCTGGAGCCCCTCCTACAAGGTGACGCAGAGCTTTCCTTTAGTTGCAGATGATGACGGCGCGGACCTCCCAGAAACTTTTCAGCAGTTAAACTAAATCAACAAACTGAGCTTGACTCTTTTATCATCCTAAAGTCTTTGCAGGTCATAATGGTGCGTTCACACCGAACACGACAGAAGCGACCAGAGTTTCAGGTTTACGGTCAATGGAGGAGCGCGATGAAGCGCGACTGGGGTTCCCGCGAAACTTCAGAAGCAGATTGGTGTCGCAAAAACGCTTTTCTGCCTGATTCGCGCAAACAATTAGCGCGACTGATGCGATGGAAAACACGCGCTGCAGTTTGTGTTGCATTTTGTGCATTCGCACTTATCGCATCTACCACTCGAGTTGGAAAAATCTGAACTCCAATCAGGAGCCTGATGACGTGATGCTCTGACCTGGTTCAAAGGGGCAGGTCCAGCCAAAGCCCTTCATTCTTCATTCAATATGGAGGAAAGGCTCATCAACGCCGTAGCCTACCACCCGGAGCTGTATGACACCAGCTGCCTGTTTACAATGAATTAATGTAGGCAGTTAATTTGTGCATGTTGTCATATAGGAATATATGTTTTTGTTTATTAATAAACAGCACACCGTGGTCCCGCTCTTCATCCGTCACTGCCTCACGTTTTCGCAGGTTTTTTTATTGCACAGTACAACTTTCAACAATGCGCATTGCATTCTGCAGCCTGATTGACAAATCTCCTCCGTGTCGTGTCTCCTGCGCTTGTTTGGTTTTGATAACCATCACGTCCAATTACGCCGCTGCTCTGCTCTCCACAGTAAATAGAGAAGGGAGAACCTCTCTTCAAACGCTAGATCGACAGCTGCCATCTTGCAAACATACCATCTGGCATTACTTCCGCCCACATTTCCGCTTCCCTATTGCATATTAAGTGCGACCAGTTTGCTTTGGACACGCTTCGAGGTGCGAATGTGCACGCGACCAGCCAGGGGCGTCTGGCGCTTTTTGGTCGCTTCTATCGCGTTCGGTGTGAACGCACCGTAAGAATCAGGTCTCCAAATCCAGTCTCCTCCTGCAGCTGCAGATTATTCATAATGATCCAAATCACTGTTCTTGTCCCGCCTCGCACCTTCTCCATTTGAAAACTCGAGCTAACTTATTGCCACACATGACAAAAGTACAGAATGCCCTGTAAAAACAGAGTGAAGAAGAAACACCCAGTGCATCATGGGAATCCCCGGCAGCCTACGTCTATTGCAGCATAACTAAGGGAGGATTCAGGGTCACCTGGTCCAGCCCTAACTATATGCTTTAGCAAAAAGGAAAGTTTGAAGCCTAATCTTGAAAGTAGAGATAGTGTCTGTCAGAGGTGTGGACTCGAGTCACATGACTTGGACTCGAGTCAGACTCGAGTCATTCATTTTATGACTTTAGACTTGACTTGAAAAAATGTTCTAAGACTTGTGACTTGACTTGGACTTTTACACCAATGACTTGGGACTTGAATTGGACTTGAACCGGTTTACTTGAAAAGACTTGATATTTTACCCCAAATACAAAATTTAACATGCATATTATATAGAGATTGAAAATGTGACGTCATTCACGGGTAGAACCGCAAAGGATTCTGGGAACTCGTGGCAAGCGGTACTAGCGCACGCAGGCTTTCAATTAAAATCAGTTATACAGCGATAAAAAGAAACACAAGAAGCCGTTGTATTATTAACTGCAATAGCCGGTCGCATGACAGCCACGGGAAGCCGACGGGTAAAGAGATCGGTTGTTATCGGATTACCTCGTTGAAGAGAAATTGTTCGAGCCATGTTTCCGAAGTAACAAAGAGTTGACGGGTGGCCTGGATTGCAGCCATTCAAAGGTCAAATATAACGTCCCAGAACACTCCAGCTCACAGGTTAGTCTGCTCCAAGCATTTCCACAAAGGTCAGTGTTTTTTAGTAGTTAATACGTCATTTTCATAACATAATTAGTGATATAGGTTACAAGCAAGTCTGGCGCTGAACAGAAATTGTCGCGCTATGCTCCTTTATTTATTGTGCATAAATAGTGAATTGTCCTGACACAATATTGCGTTTCGCCTCTGTTATTATGGTACATTGACAAAAACATATACTTTTATTCACAGGATAAAACAGGTTTTTTGTATCACTAATTGCCCAGTACGATTACAGCATACAGTATTATTGTCACTGCTACATTTCTGTGATGCTACCAGAAATTATTTCCACTACTAATTAATTACCGTTGAGCTCAAAGGTCCTATTAATAAACGGTTAAGGAATGTGTATTTATGACGACGATTTGTGAGACTGGTAAACTTATGATACGTACGATGGTCTTTACTTTCTACACGGTGCATTTCAAGGTCCTGCACCCATCCGTCGGTAAACTGTACCTGGGCTTGTTGCAGTGACCTGAAGTTACTAAACTTCATGAGTGTATGCACTCACTCCAAGAACCGTATGATTATAAATATGCATATAAATATGCTAAGATGAGATAGCTGACTTCATCTAACTAGCAAATGTTGTCCAGGCTACGTTGGTGATACAGTTTTTTTTAATGTGTATGATATTTTTGTCATGCGATTTTAAAGCCGGTCCTACAACCGCATCCAAGAATAACATGCAGCTTATCTCAGAACTGTCGGTGAAAATTATTCTTGGAGCTAGGTTTAATTGAGCTGCATTTTAAAGAGGTGCAATTTCACAATTTGTGTATATTTTCTAAGTTCACTATTTTGTCATGTGTTGAGAAAAACACAGATTTTAAAATTACATGGTCTAACATTTACATTTAGCATATAACTGCAACATTATTTTTTCGTTGTTTTTTTTTTTTAAAGACTCGAAAGGACTTGAAATTCAAAATTTCAGACTTGTGACTTGACTCGGACTTTTACACCAGTGACTTGAGACTCGACTCTGACTTGCCTGACATTACTTGAGACTTGACTTGAGACTTGAGGATAAAGACTTGAGACTTACTTGAGACTTGCAAAACAATGACTTGGTCCCACCTCTGGTGTCTGTCTCCTGAATCCAAACTGGAAGCTGGTTCCACAGAAGAGGGGCCTGAAAACTGAAGGCTCTGCCTCCCATTCTACTTTTAAATACTCTAGGAACAACAAGTAGGCCTGCAGAGCGAGAGCGAAGTGCTCTAATAGGGTGATATGGTACTACAAGGTCATTAAGATAAGATGGAGCCTGATTATTTAAGACCTTGTATGTAAGGAGCAGGATTTTGAATTCTGGATTTAACAGGAAGCCAAAACAGGAGAAATCTGCTCTCTCTTTCTAGTCCCTGTCAGGACTCTTGCTGCAGCATTTTGGATTAGCTGAAGGCTTTTCAGGGAGTTTTTAGGACTTCCTGATAATAATGAATTACAGTCGTCCAGTCTGGAAGGAATAAATGCATGAACTAGTTTTTCAGCGTCACCTCTGCTTATCGCTGACTCATATTTTTCACCCGTGCCGTGTCTTCAGAGGGTTACGCCGACTCCAACAGCGGCGAGTCGGACTCAGACGTGTCAGATGTGCCGGAGCTCGACTCGGACATCGAACAGGAAGCTCAGACCAGCTACGAACGTCAGGTGACTGGGACACAAACGCTCCCACCTGCAGTCAAAAAGCCGTCTGACTCACCTGTCTCTGTCTGCAGGTGTATAAGGAGGACCTGCCACAACTCAAGAAGAAGCTGATTGGTTCCCTGAAGCGGCAGAAAGCTCCAGAGGAGGGGCTTCGTCTGCAGTTTGTTCACGGGTAAACTATCCACATCAGACATGGATCTGGTCTCGTGAGTAAATAATGTAAATAAACCTCCGTTTGTGCTGCTTCCTGTTTGCTGCAGGTACCGGGGCTTCGACTGCCGTAACAACCTGTTCTACAGTCAGGCGGGAGAGGTGGTGTACCACGTGGCCGCCGTCGCTGTCGTCTACAACCGGCTGCAGCACAGCCAGAGGTTTTATCTCGGGCACGACGATGACATCCTCAGCCTCGCCGTCCACCCGCTCAAAGACTACGTGGCCTCGGCACAGGTATGCCCGGCCGATCGCAGCATGTCGCGTTTCCGAGACGGTTTCTGATTGGCTGTTCCTGTGTACAGGTGGGCAGAGACCCGGCCATACATGTGTGGGACATCCAGACCCTGAAGTGTCTGTCGCTGCTCAAAGGACACCACAGCAGGGGCGTGTGTGCTCTGGAGTTCACAGGTAAGCTGACTGCACGCCGTGCCATCGGGCATCAATATTTCTATCCCTAAGCCCTCACCTGTTATCGCTAACTCAGCGGGTTAGCTCAAGTAGAAACAGCTGTTGTTCCCAATCCTTCCTTCACACTGCTTTCTGACGTAACTCCTCTCTTGGTACTTCTCAGCTGATGGGAAGAGTTTGATCTCAGTGGGATTCGATGAATTTCACTCCATCATCATCTGGGACTGGAAGAAAGGAGAGAGACTAGCCAAGGCCAGGTAAACACACCTGGATTAAGTCAGCTAGTCCTGCCGTAAGATGGTCGTGCTTTTGTAAGCTCACAGTTTCTCGCAGTGGTTGCCGAGTGTTAGGGAAAATATTCTAAAACACTTCTTCAGTAAAGACTCAGAGAAGAGAAACACACAGAGTTCTTGCTAGCAAGGGCAGCTCCCTACTGAGAGACTCCGGTGAGGAGCTGACCTGGTCTTTATTTTATACTCCATTGAACGTGTGTGTGTGTGTGTGTGTGTCCTGCTGATCAAAGGGTCATAAAAGGCACATCCTTGGTCAGGAAGAGGGTAGACCTCCCTCACCCTAGATAACATTGGTGAGGAAGTCAAGCAGTTAAAGCACTTAGACTAAAACAGACGTAACTACACTGAACAAAAATATAAACGCAACACCTTTGTTACTGCTCCCATTCCCCATGGGATGGACGTAGAGACCTAAAATTCATTCCAGATACACAATATAACCATCCCTCCCAAACAGTGGTCACAAATCAGTCCAAATGTGTGGTAGTGGGCACATCTGCTATATTGAGATAATCCATCCCACCTCACAGGTGTGCCACATCAGGATGCTGATCTGACATCATGAGTAGTGCACAGGTGTACCTCAGACTGCCCACAACAAAAGGCCACCCTGGAATGTGCAGTTTTGTCTCACAGCAAAATGCCACAGATGCCACAAGCAATGAGGGAGCGTGCAATTGGCATGCTGACAGCAGGAATGTCAACCAGATCTGTCGCCCGTGCATTGAATGTTCATTTCTCAACCATAAGCCGTCTCCACAGGCGTTTCAGAGAATATGGCAGCACATCCAACCGGCCTCACAACCGCAGACCTCGTGTAACCACACCAGCCCAGGACCTCCACATCCAGCAGGTTCACCTCCAAGATCGTCTGAGACCAGCCACCCAGACAGCTGCTGGAACAATTGGTTTGCACAACTGTTACGTTCCCCTGAGGGGTCTAGGCGGTGAGGGGGAAGTAACAAAAGGTGTCCAGGTCAGAAAAAGGAGTCAAGGAGGCAAAAGGGTTAAATTAAAGAGTTTTATTAAAGTAGCTCAACTAAGAGAGACGGACAAGCCGCTATCACCATTTAAGAAAGACAAACAAAACTCAGGCGTTGGTCAATAAAGCAAAGTCAAAAGGAAAGCGCAGCTCACTAGCTGGAAACCACAAACACAGCTCACTAGCTGCAAACACCACAAAACACACACAGCTCACTAGCTGCAAACACCACAAAACACACACAGCTCACTAGCTGCAAACACCACAAAACACACACAGCTCACTAGCTGCAAACACCACACAAAATGGCACTCTGGCCCAGAGCTCACCTTTCCCTGGGCTTAAATACTTTTAATTACTGATGTGAGTCAGCTGTGTTACAGGGAAAGGCGGCACCTCAGGCAGAAGAAGTGGGACACGCCCACACAGGCACCTTCAGGAGGAGGCCCTGCTAGGGCCGTAACAACAACCAAACAATTTCTGCACAAACTGTCAGAAACCGTCTCAGGGACGCTCAACTGCATGCCCGTCGTCCTCATCGGGGTCTTGACCTGACTCCAGCTCGTCGCCGTAACAGACTTGTGTGGGCAAATGCTCACATTCGATGGCGTCTGGCACGTTGGAGAGGTGTGCGCTTCACGGATGAATCATGGTTCACATTGTTCAGGGCAGATGGCAGCTGAGAATGTCCCAGTTCTTGCATGGCCAGCATAGTCACCGGACATGTCACCCATTGAGCATGTTCGGGATGTGCTTGACCGGCGTATACGACAGCGTGTACCAGTTCCCATGAATATCCAACAACCTCGCACAGCCATTGAAGTGGAGTGGACCAACATTCCACAGGCCACAATTGACAATCTGATAGACTCCATGCGACGATGTGTTGCACTGCATGAGGCAAATGGTGGTCACACCAGATACTGACCGGTTCTGGGTCCCCAGACCCCCAATAGCACAAAAAACTGCACATTCCAGGGTGGCCTTTTGTTGTGGGCAGTCTGAGGTACACCTGTGCACTACTCATGATGTCAGATCAGCATCCTGATGTGGCACACCTGTGAGGTGGGATGGATTATCTCAATATAGCAGATGTGCCCACTACCACACATTTGGACTGATTTGTGACCACTGTTTGGGAGGGATGGTTATATTGTGTATCTGGAATGAATTTTAGGTCTCTACGTCCATCCCATGGGGAATGGGAGCAGTAACAAAGGTGTTGCGTTTATATTTTTGTTCAGTGTACGTTAATCCTACCATAAAACAATAAGAGAAGGTATGACCTCTCTCGTGCTCCCAGGATGTGGGTGTGCATTCTAGTGTGGAATACACACCAAGCCTTTGCAGCCTGTTAAAGATCACACACAATTGATTATATGCCTCTAAGTATACATGGTTGAATATTTCCTAATACAAATAACTACATGCAGTATTCTACCATATGCAAACTTATATCACTAAAAGATTATACTGACTACTAAATACAATTTTCCATTAACACCGAGGGAAATGTTTGTGTCTCGTTTCACGTGTTTGAGCCGATTGGCTGAAAGCTTATGTGTCTGCAGGGGTCATAAAGACAAGATCTTCATGGTGAAGAGCAATCCTTTCAGGATGGACAAACTGGTGACCGTGGGCATGAAACACATCAAGTTCTGGCAACATTCAGGTAGGCGTCGTTTCCTCTTTACCTGGAACTCACCTGACACGCTCAGCTCAACGAGGTAGGAGGGGTCACATGGGGCTGTCCCACATGTAGGGCTGCCACGATTACGTCGACTATCAAAATCATCGATGACTAATTTAATAGTCGACGCGTCATTTGAAGCTTTGTAAGATCCCAAAAGATGCAGGAATAAGTTGTAGGATTTAAGAGTGTAATAACGGACTGAAACAGAAGATGGCAGCACTGCATGCCAGCTGCCATTAAACCCCGAAGAAGAAGAAGAAGCTGTGTCCCAGAATTCATAGCGCAGCCCAGCTCAGTTTCCAACAATGGCGGCAGCGAGTTAGTTTTGTCACTGTCACTACCCGATCCGTACCGGAAACCCGATGGGTACCCCGCATGCGCGAAAGGTTTCTACTTCCGGTCGTAGCGTTTTACGATAGTTATGGGTCAGAGTATCTGTTAAGATGTTAAGAATAACAAGTATCTCTTAAAATGTTTGCAATAATGAAACATTTCAATATAATGTAGACAAAAACGAAAAATAAGAAGAAAGTTACGGATCAGGACTCACCGATCCTTACTGCGCATGTGTAAAGTCTGACCGTACAAATCGGGTCTACCCGATCCGTACCGCGCATGTGCAGATGTTTTCTTCTTCTTCTGTTCGTTTAATGGCAGTTTACTCCCCAGTGTACGAGGATACCGCCACCTGCTGACCGAGCGAATAAACCCTATTATAAACTGAATTATCGTCATTACAAACGTGTGTTAAATCTGATTTAGCGATAGTCGAGTGTGTTTATGCTTGTCTGTGAGGAGAGGATTGCTGGAATAGTGATGATGATGTGCGCTATCACTGTCAATTGTCAGTAAACACTTCATCTGGCTGATGAATCTACACGTGAGATATTACAAAGTCTGTGTTATTAACTCTGTAATTACAGAGCAGCCTTTTTCTTTTTAACTAAAGTCAAAGATTTAACCAACAGGTTTAAGTCGTTTTTCCAGTGAGCAAGTGTTGGTTTGGTCTTAAAAAAGCGACATTTATGTATAAAATGCTTGCACAAGATTAATAACACATTAACACCATAATTAGCTTTCTTTTCTTTCAAAAACACTCCAAACATTATCATATTTAAGGGGCGGCAGCGAGTTAGTTTTGTCACTACCCGATCCGTACCGGAAACCCGATCGGTACCCCGCATGCGCAAATCTTACGTCACTTCCTCTCTTTGCCAACATTGCGACATTCAATATATTTGAATGATACGGTTAGCGCCCAGTTAGCTCCTAGCATTTCTCAACAGCTCTGACTCCTTTTCGACTACCGGGACATTTAAACAATGGATAATCCGTATACAAAGAAATTCATGCTTTTCTCCTCAACAGAGAGCGTCCCCCGATTGAGCAACAGCGCCGTAAAATAAGAAGAATGGCGCCTAATTACAGAGTTAATAATACAGACTTTGTAATATCTCACGTGTAGATTCATCAGCCAGATGAAGTGTTAACTGACAATTGACATCATCATCACTATTCCAACAATCCTCTCCTCACAGACGAGCATAAACACACTCGACTATCACTAAATCAGATTTAACACACGTTTGTAATGACGATAATTCAGTTTATAATAGGGTTTATTCGCTCGGTCAGCAGGTGGCGGTATCCTCGTACACTGGGGAGTAAACTGCCATTAAACGAACAGAAGAAGAAGAAAGCATCTGCACATGCGCGGTACGGATCGGGTAGACCCGATTTGTACGGTCAGACTTTACACATGCGCAGTAAGGATCGGTGAGTCCTGAGCCGTAACTTTCTTTTTATTTTTCGTTTTTGTCTACATTATATTGAAATGTTTCATTATTGCAAACATTTTAAGAGATACTTGTTATTCTTAACATCTTAACAGATACTCTGACCCATAACCCTAATAAAGTTCTATCTTATCTTATCTTATCTTAACTATCTGGTGGTGGTCAGAGGGCCCGGTGGCGCCTGTGTCCGGCAGCCTCGCCTCTGTCAGTGCGCCCCAGGGCAGCTGTGGCTACTATGTAGCTTGCTATCGCCAGTGTGTGAATGTGTGTGTGAATGGGTGGATGACTGAATGTAGTGTAAAGCGCTTTGGGGTCCTATGGACTAGAAAAGCGCTATACAAATGCAGGCCATTACCATATCGTAAAACGCTACGACCGGAAGTAGAAACCTTTCGCGCATGCGGGGTACCCATCGGGTTTCCGGTACGGATCGGGTAGTGACAAGTTTTAATGTTACTCTTATTATTCTTTCTGGGTCACAAAATAAACGTTTAACATATTTTCAGGCGAGAATGTAGCTGTGTAAACCTCAAATATCTGCTCAGTTTATCAGGACACCACATATTTTCAAAAGCGCTCCGACGTTTTCGGAGACGTCTGTTACCCACTAGCTCGATAGCTAGCCGGGGGCTAGGCTCACTAGAGCCGTGAGAACACCGGACTCCCGGCAGATCGTTTTCAAACCCACCGCCGTCTTTCGCTACTCAGGTTAAACATGATATATGAGTCACTTAGATAACTTAAAAATGTTATTGTTTGGCTTTTTTCAGTATTTTATTTGTTCCTGAGTAAATCTGTTTGGCTGAGATTAAAGTTTTTACACAGCTGAATAAACATCAAGCAGACAGCTGATTATCAGAAGTGTGAGACGCTGGAGAATTTACTCCGGTGTCCTGTTATATTTTAGATAGCAAGGAGTTTATTAAACTTCACCGAAACAATCTGCAAATTTAATTAAAATTTAATAAACTATCATCTTGTCTTTATTTTTAGTTAGCACAGACCTTAAACACTTAAAGCTGTAAGCTAATGATAGTTATATAAGAGCA
Source organism: Maylandia zebra (assembly GCF_041146795.1). NCBI lineage: Eukaryota > Metazoa > Chordata > Actinopteri > Cichliformes > Cichlidae > Maylandia > Maylandia zebra. The sequence continues at coordinate 44,785,872 of NC_135172.1, forward strand.
GATGCTGCTGGTGCAATAAGCTGTACGTTCAATGGATGATGATCTGATTAGTCGACTAATCGCAAAAATAATCGGTGACTAGTCGACTATCAGAATAATCGTTTGTGGCAGCCCTACCCACATGTGGTGGTTTTATTCACGCTCTGATAAAACGTGAACTTTAAAACGTTTCTTTTTAAATGGATGCTTGTAAACATCCGTTCCCGTCCCGCAGGCGGCGGTCTGACCTTCAAACGCGGGATTTTCGGGAACCTGGGGAAACAGGAGACGATGATGTCGGCGTGTTACGGTCGATCCGAGGACCTCGTTTTCTCCGGAGCCACGAACGGAGACGTTTACATCTGGAGAGACACGATGCTTATCAAGACCATCAAAGCCCACGACGGCCCCGTGTTCGCCATGTGCTCCCTGGACAAGGTGACGCTTCATCCTTTGTTATCTAAAGTGGAGGAGGGTTGAGTCTGTAGCAGGGTGGAGTAATACGAGCATGGACAAAAACGATCTTTTACATGATTGATTGATGATTGAAGATGATTGTCAAGAAGTGGCTGCAGGCAGCAGAGGACGCAAAGGCAGGACGCAACTCAAAACACAGCTTTATGCTGCAGGAGATACAGAACTAAACTAAACACACAGGAGGGAACTCAGCCGAAGGTGATCTAAGTAATGAGGCAGGGAAACATGACACACGTCACACAGGAGACTATCAAAGTAAAACAGGAAGCACTCGCACCACATGGCACATGACAGGGGAGAACGCTCAGGGAAATGAGCTAACGGGGGGGGGGGCAGTTAAGGTGGTCGAGACACAGAGAGAGCGCGAGAGGGGAGACATGACAGGCTGGGGAGGAGAAACGTGAGGAGGAGGACAAGGGAACAGGAAAGGGGAAGAAGACACAGACACACCAAACTCATGAACCGAGAACATGAATACAAAGTAACACAAGAACTCAAAAACACTGGTAACCCGGAAGCATGACAACGATCCTTTCAAAATAAAATCATAACCACAGACTTGTTTGCATTTTTGCTTCCTGTGTCCAGGGTTTTGTGACGGGGGGGAAAGACGGCATCGTGGAGCTTTGGGACGACATGTTTGAGAGATGTTTGAAAACGTACGCCATCAAGCGGGCCGTCCTGTCTCCGTCCTCTAAAGGTAGGGGACGCCAGCATCGGGGTGTTTTTGAACGGCGCGAGCGCCTGAAGGTGATCGGTCGTGTTTTCTGAGCAGGGCTGCTGCTGGAGGACAACCCGTCCATCAGAGCCATCACGCTGGGCCACGGTCACATCCTGCTGGGAACCAAGAACGGAGAGATCCTGGAGATCGATAAGAGCGGCCCCATGACGCTGCTGGTGCAGGTAAGTTAACTTCACCAATCTGTCACGGGCTCTCCTGCTCCGCCCCCACCTCACTGAGATTGAATCGCTACAGTGCACTGACACAGTCACCTGTACACCTCACACCTGTGTGTGCCAGGGACACATGGAGGGCGAGGTGTGGGGTTTGGCGGCACACCCTCTACTTCCTGTCTGTGCCACCGTCAGTGACGACAAAACTCTGAGGATCTGGGAGCTGTCAGCCAATCACCGCATGGTGGCTGTCCGCAAGCTCAAGAAAGGTGAGACGAGCAAATGTGAAACCTTGGCGTGCTCTCTTTCTTACCTGTGCTGTGTTTCCTGTCAGGTGGGCGGTGCTGTGCCTTCTCTCCGGACGGGAAAGCTCTGGCGGTCGGCCTAAATGATGGCAGCTTCCTGGTGGTGAACGCTGACACGCTGGAAGACATGGTGACGTTTCACCATCGCAGAGAGCTCATCTCAGACATCCGCTTCTCCCAAGGTACCTGAACTCAGCGCACAGGTGTGGCACAGGATGAAGGTCACCGGTGGGTCGCTGATGAGTCAGGTGTGTGTTTCAGATGCGGGGAAGTACCTGGCTGTGGCCTCGCACGACTCTTTTGTGGACATCTACAACGTCCTGACCAGCAAGAGAGTCGGCATCTGCAAAGGAGCCAGAAGCTACGTCACTCACATCGACTGGGACTCCAGAGGTGAGACTCACCTGTGCTGCGGTCACTGGCGCCACCTTCAGGACACACTTTCCACTAATAGCAGGCTGCAGCTTTACATGACGGTGAGGTGGTGTCAGACT
>NC_135172.1:44793020-44855520 GCF_041146795.1 Maylandia zebra
TCTTCCTCTCTGGTCTTCTGAGGTTTCCTCTGCCGAGCTGAGGTGGTCCGGGACCTCGGGAGCGAACCGGTCATGTGATCATGACTGAAAGTGTTAATAAAGAGATGGTCGTTTGAAAGAAGCCATTTTGAATTTCCACACTCTGAATGGCGCTGCTCCGTGACCCAGCATGCGAACTCAGGCGCTGGAAGTACCCAAAGATCCTGAATGGGATAAGGTCTATTCATCCATCCAAGTTCGTTCCACGACACTGCGTCTCCATTTCACAGCTCCCATAACTCCCTCAGGTCCTTCATCCTTTTCTTCTTGGCCTCTTTACCATCCTTCATTCCTTGGCTCGTTTCCTTTCATTGCCCCACTTCCTGCTAAATCTGTTCCTTTGTTTGTCGATGCTGTAGATCTGAGGTTCCCTTTTTCTCCTGTTCCTTGAAGAATGCTGAGGAGCTCAGCTGTAGATCCCACATGTTGTTTGGTGTTTCAGTCCTGTGGTCCACAGGTCCTTGGATGTTCAGGTCCTGGTACTTCCTACCTCGGTTCTGTGGTTGTGAAGTTGTGTGGTTTCTACGGTTTGGTCTCTCCTCGCAGGCCTCGCCCCGTCCATCCACGTGTGGGACGCCATGACCAAGCAGACACTGTCCATCCTGCGGTGTTCGCACGCTAAAGGCGTCGGCTACGTTAACTTCAGCGCTACAGGGAAGCTGCTGCTGTCTGTGGGGGTGGAGCCTGAACACACCATCACAGTGTGGAGGTGGCAGGAAGGTACCCAACATCTTTCATCAGATGAACGATTGTGAGATGCTCTCAGCTTCTGACTGCTGGCAGTTTGTTGGAAGGAGTAAGAGATTAGCTCTTGGTGCTCTGACACTATCGAGGGTTACACAGGTAACACTGTTCCTGATCCCCACGATTACCTAATGACTCGAGGTTCAGGATTAAGGTTGTTATCAATGATGCCTCGGGGGGGAAACATTATTGTTTGGACCATCTGTTCCACACCAAACAAGACAAAGTATGTGACATAGATGGGACGATCTTTGACCTCTTACCTGTCCGTCAGGCACCAAGGTGACGAGTAAGGGCGGCCACACTGAGCGGATCTTCGTGGTGGAGTTCCGGCCGGACTCTGACACCCAGTTCGTGTCGGTGGGAATCAAACACATCAAGTTCTGGACTCTGGTTGGAGGTTCGCTCATGTACAAGAAAGGTGTGATCGGCTCAGTGGAGGACGGCCGCATGCAGACCATGTTGTCTGTTGCGTTCGGCGCCGTAAGAAACGCTGACGTTGCTTTTGTATGTAACGCTCTGGTGTTTGCGGACTTGTGGTAAATCGCTGTTTGTCTCACTCAGAACAACCTGACATTCACTGGCGCCATCAACGGAGACGTGTACGTGTGGCGGGAGCATTTCCTGGTGCGCGTGGTGGCAAAGGCACACAGCGGTCCCGTCTTCACCATGTACACCACTCTGAGGGACGGCCTTATTGTTACTGGGGGGAAGGAGCGACCGTGAGTCTGCAGTTCCTGAAGATGCTGACCTACCACCTGCTTTTGGTGTTAATACAAAAAAATGGTCCCAGATTCAACCAGTCATTTAAAGTTTGCATTATTAGGGGTGTGGCCTCTTTCAATTACATGTGGATAGTGACACAGGTAGTTGTAGCTCCTAGCTGTCTGCTAGGCTTCACCTGAACTGGACCTCTGGACCGTGTTTGTGCTGTTGGAGCTTTTTTACTAACAGACGGTCCAAGAAGGCGGAGCTCCAGGTTTGGTGCGCAGTGATTGATTGGACATTGCTAATCTTTGTCTGACTGATGCTTTCATATAGTCTGTGGTAACAAAAGTCGCTAGCATTAGCTCATAATAAAATCCATGCTCTAAACGATGGCTTCCGGAATCAGTGGGTGATGCCTAGAGATGGCACAATACCAATTTTTTATGTCCGATACCGATATCATAAATTTGGATATCTGCCGATACCGATATGAATCCGATATAGTGTTTTTTAATCAACAAAACTGTTTTTTAAATATCTTGCTGCATTTTGTATAAGTTCATACTCAAGTTTAAAACAACAACAACACTAAAGCTATTCTGTTATACCTGTATGCAAAAAAAAAAATTTCATAGTTCAGCAATACTGATCAATCTAATAAACTTAAACCTACACCATCCTCCCTATTCTGGTATTTTAAAGAGTACTTAGTGTAAATATTAAGCAACCTAACTAATAGGGTTCCAACTCCCAGCAACAACAAAAATAAATAAATAAAAAATAGGGAACCACCCCTCACGCGCCACCTCATGATGCTTAATCGACGTAATCAACCTTAATTTGATGCAGTGTGAAAAAAAATGCACAGAAATCAATTATTTTTCAAGAAATATTAAATAGATTCAACATCTTTCTTCAACAAAATTGCAGACTGCACAGATGGTACCTTCCCAAAGGAAAAAGTACTATAGCTTACTAGGGTATATTAGACTTAATAGTTACTATATACAGTAATGGACTTCTATACATTTTACATCAGATTAAAACTTTGGGTGTCAGATAATTATTTATTAAAAGCTCGACATTTTAAATGAGAATAAGAAAGAAAAGTATGTCTTTGTGCCCCCTTTTCCCTGTTAATGCCCTATCGGCCCCCCTGGCTAAACTTTGCTAGATCCGCCCCTGCACAGTTACCAGCGTCAGCTACGTAGAAAAAGATCCTCGAGTAGAAAGTAATATTAAATAAATTCTAACAACAGCTGATCAAGCTTAAACGTGCTGCTGTTGTTCAGCCGCTGGTTTCCTCTTTCTGGTGCAAAGTGGGCCAAAAACAAACAAGAGAGATGATCAGCTGATCATTAAGCAGTTTCATGATTGAAGCAGCAGCAAGAAGAGGCAGTCGCTCCATATATCGTTTGTTAAGCTTAACGCAGGAATGCTTTACAAACATTCAGAGATGGACTTACACACTTGCTTTACTTCTCTCGGGGATAACTTTGTCGGAGATGAAATGCCAGGTTGCTAGCGAAGCTCCACATGCTATCCAGACCACCGACAGGTCCCGCATGCCACAGCCGCTCTATCACGTGATGCATACTGCTCCGACGTGCTAACGTTCTGAGGCGAGTTACGGCGTGTTGCAAGTTTTGTGAGGTGCTTTCGTGATATTTAATGGATCGGATTACATTTTTTATTTTTCTCCGATATCCGATCCAGTAATTTAGGTCAGTATCGGACCGATACCGATACGTAATATCGGATCGGTCCATCTCTAGTGACGCCACAGTGGGTGATGCCACAGTGGCTCTATAAACCAGTGTTTCCACACCTTTTGGAGCACCGCTCATATGAAAAATCACACAGCACACCACCAAACAAAAAGCATATTGATCATTTTCCCCCGAGCACTGAGCTTGGCTCAGTTTGTCCCCAGTTTACGTCTGGACTTCTTTAAGTTGCTTGAAGACGTTTCACCTCTCATCCGAGAAGCTTCTTCAGTTCTAAGGTCAAATGGTGACCTCCCCAGACGCCTTAACGCCCACTCACATCCTGGGCCATCTGACCTCAGGGATTCGCATGATAGGGTGGGGCCAGGTTTCACAGTGAGCTCACCCGAAACTCTGGCTGATTGGGACACAAACCCACTTTCACACCTTGGCTCAGGTGATTAGAGGATCATCAGGGGGTCCTTTTGTCCCTCTGTGGGGGGAAACTCCCACTAGGTTTATAATAATAATAATAATGGATTGGATTTATACAGCGCTTTTCAAGGCACCCAAAGCGCTTTACAATACCACTATTCATTCACTCTCACATTCACACACTGGTGGAGGCAGCTACAGTTGTAGCCACAGCTGCCCTGGGGCAGACTGACAGAAGCCAGGCTGCCATATCGCGCCATCGGCCCCTCTGGCCAACACCAGTAGGCGGTAGGGTAAAGTGTCTTGCCCAAGGACACAACAACCAGGACAGAGAGCCCGGGGATCGAACCGGCGACCTTCCAGTTACAGATACGCTTCCCAACCCCCTGAGCCACGGTCGCCCCAATCGTCCTATATCTGGGACTCTCCACCATTTGACCTTAGAACTGAAGAAGCTTCTCGGATGAGAGGTGAAACGTCTTCAAGCAACTCAAAGAAGTCCAGACGCTTTCTTTGCAAGCTCCTTTGACTACGATGACCTGGATGACTGAGAACCTTCACAGACATACGTCCCCAGTTTACCTTTTTTGCTTTCTTCTGACCCATCTCATGCTCTGGCCTTCATCTGGGTCGGAGTTTTCTCCAGGACCAGGTCAGACTGACTGCTGTTTCTGTTCAAATATTTATCTATTGCTATTATGCGCTGCATTGTCTCACAGCGTGAGGATTATGTAATTTCTTCTTCGACTTCTTCTGTTTTACTGGCAGTTGGAGACCCATTGAATTAGAGCAGGTAGTTGTACTGCCCTCTAGTGGAAGAGAATGCCATTGTTCTGCCCGTTACTCACGCCGGTCATTTAGAGTACTAATCAGGTGGAATCAGATAATCTGCCGCACCACAGTGGTTGGGAAACACGGCTATAAACCGTGTGGACCGGCCACAAGCATGGCTAAAGGTTAAAGGTTACACCAGGTGAAGATGAGGGTTCAGACAGATCCATTTTAGGGATGTACCCTTCTTCTGGATTCCTTTGATGTATATAAAAAACATGAAATCCCGCTGTCTGCTGCTGTTCATCAGGACCAAAGAGGGTGGTGCTGTGAAGCTTTGGGACCAGGAGATGAAGCGCTGCCGAGCTTTTCAGCTGGAGACCGGCCAACCGGTGGAGAGCGTCCGATCTGTCTGCAGAGGAAAGGTGTGAAGAACACACAGTGGAAGGTCCGTGGTGCTTGATGTTATTGTGATTCCAGTGACAGGAAGAGTAACCTCCAACTCTCTGACAGGGTAAAATCCTGGTGGGAACCAAGGATGGGGAGATCATAGAGGTTGGAGAAAAGAACGCTGCCTCCAACACCATGATCAACGGACACACTCAGGGAGGGATCTGGGGTTTGACAAGTCACCCTTTCAAAGACGTCTTCATCTCCGCCAGCGATGACGGGACCATCCGAATATGGGACCTGGCTGATAAGGTACGGGGTTGAACTGTGGTGTGCTGCCGACCTCACCTGGTACGGTGTATTCCTTTAATCCTGCTTTCTGTCTTAGAAACTCCTGAACAAGGTGAGTTTGGGCCATCCTGCCAAGTGCACGTCCTACAGTCCCAACGGAGAAATGGTTTCCATTGGCATGGAGAACGGGGAGTTCATCGTCCTGCTGGTCAACTCGCTCACCGTCTGGGGCAAGAAGAGAGACCGCAGCGTGGCCATCCAGGATATTCGGTGGGTTTGAACATTAGCACGAACAGGAGCCTCTAACAGTTCTGGGACTAACTTCAGTTTCTGGATTTCTTTGTTCAGGTTCAGTCCAGATAACCGGTTCTTGGCGGTGGGCTCAGTTGAAAGCGCTGTGGATTTCTACGACCTCTCTCTCGGGCCATCGCTTAATCGGATTGGTTACTGCAAGGACATTCCCGGGTGTGTCATCCAGATCGACTTCTCTGCTGACAGCAGACACATCCAGGTACTTTCACTTCCTTCTTAAATAAAGGTTAAAGGTTAAGAAGACACGTGCTGAGTTATGACACATGGGTCTGTTGTTGTGACCTCTGACCTTTTCCTTGTGGGTCAGAGCTCTGTCAGGTGAGAGCTGGTTTTCAATGTCTTGATTTATTCACAGGTGTCCACAAGCACCTACACCTGGCAGGTGCACGAAGTTCCCTCAGGGAAGGTGATCACGGATCAGCCCATCCTAGACAGGATCACCTGGGCAACCTGGACCAGGTGAGGCAGAAAAGTTGATTTGCTGTGCTTAATGTTAGCTAACGTTAGTGTTAGTGGGAATGCCTCAGACCATGTATGGGTCTCAAACTCCTCGAGGGGCGGTGTCCTGAAACTATTCCATGTGTCCCTGCTGCATCACACCTGAATACAATTAGTGGGTGATTAGCAAGGCTCTATAGAACTTGACTGCATGCTGAGGTGGTGACCCCTAACCCTACCTACTCGAGTAAGTGTTTGGAAAAATTTACTTTTATTGCACTGTGTTCATTCAGTCATGAGCTGCTGTAACAGTAGGGCTGCCACGATTAGTCGACTAGTCACGATTACGTCGACTATCAAAATCGTCGACGACTGATTTAATAGTCGACGTGTCGTTTGAAGCTTTGTAAGATCACAAAAGACGCAGGAATAAGTAGCAGGATTTAAGAGTGTAATAACGGACTGAAACAGAAGATGGCAGCACTGCATGTACAAGGATGCCAGCTGCCGTTAAACCCCGAAGAAGAAGAAGCTGTGTCCCAGAATTCATAGCGCAGCCGAGCTCAGTTTCCAACAATGGCAGCAGCTAGTTAGTTTTAATATTACTCTTATTATTCTTTCTGGATCACAAAATAAACGTTTAACATATTTTCAGGCGAGAATGTAGCTGTGTAAACCTCAAATATCTGCTCAGTTTATCAAGACACCGCATATTTTCAAAAGCGCTCCGACGTTTTCGGAGACGTCTGTTACCCACTAGCTCGATAGCTAGCCGGGGGCTAGGCTCACTAGCGCCGTGAGAACACCGGACTCCCGGCAAATTGTTTTCAAACCCACCGCCGTCTTTCGCTACTCAGGTTAAACATGATATATAAGTCACTTAGATAACTTAAACATGTTATTGTTTGGCTTTTTTCAGTATTTTATTTGTTCCTGAGTAAATCTGTTTGGCTGAGATTAAAGTTTTTACACAGCTGAATAAACGTCAAGCAGACAGCTGATTATCAGAAGTGTGAGATGCTGGAGAATTTACTCCGGTGTCCTGTTATATTTTAGATAGCAAGGAGTTTATTAAACTTCACCGAAACAATCTGCAGATTTCATTAAAATTTAATAAACTATCATCTTGTCTTTATTTTTAGTTAGCACAGACCTTAAACACTTAAAGCTGTAAGCTAATGATAGTTATATAAGAGCAGATGCTGCTGGTGCAATAAGCTGTAGTTTTACATCCAATGGATGATGATCCGATTAGTCGACTATCAAAATAATGGATTGTGGCAGCCCTATGTAACATGAATCAAGAATTACCGCCTCAGCATGCAGTCTGGTCCTATTCTCTCGCTAATGACCTGCTAACTGTATTCAGGTTGGAGCAGGGACACATGAAACAGTTTCAGGACAGCGGCCCTCGAGGACTGGAGTTTGAGCCCCCTGCTTTATGGGATGCAGAGGAATCAGGGCCCTCTCTAATCCAAGAAACAAAACGATAAGATGGGGCTGTCCTTGGTGGTGGTGGGGTTCCCTCATGCCGGGCCTTTGTTAGGGAAGTAAACAAGTTCAGAGGTTTGGGACCCAGCTGCAGAGCACTAATCCTCCAGCCCTGGGTCGCCATGGAGTCCTGAACTAAAAACAGGAAGCACGGATTCAAATTGGGATGGGTTCAGGAAGATCTGGAGGAACTTTTCATGAATAAAAAACAGGAACTAGTTCCAGAAGCGTTGCCACCTTCCTGAGCTCATTTAAGGTGTGACCGACCTGACGGAGGCGTTTCTGTTCGGTTTTCGTAGCATCGTGGGGGACGAGGTTGTCGGCATTTGGCCTCGTAACGCCGAGAAGGCCGACGTTAACTGTGCCTGCGTTTCTCACGCTGGAGTCAACATGGTGACCGGAGACGACTTCGGCCTCATCAAGCTCTTCGACTTCCCCTGCGCCGAAAAATTTGTAAGTGAGCTCCGAAAATGAGAAATCACTGAAAGGTTCAGCTCACACTGAGCGCCACCTTCTGTCTTTATTTCCAGGCGAAGCACAAGCGTTACTTTGGCCACTCGGCTCACGTGACCAACATCCGCTTCTCCTGCGATGATAAATATGTGATCAGCGCTGGCGGCAGCGACTGCAGGTGAGACCTGAATTACACCAAATCTTTGAGTGAAACCAGCCAAACGTGGGCAGAAAACTGACTGCAGAGCAGCTCAGACAGTAAACTCATGCTTTGCTTGTTTGTTTGTTTTTTTTACTTGATCTAAATGAGACGTTTTAGGACCCCTGAGACAAAATTCTAATATTTCACAGAGAAAAAGATTCAGGACCTTCAGGATGTATGTTTTCAGTTCAATTTTATTCATACAGCACCAAATCACAACAGCAGTTGGCTCAAGGTTCTTTACATTGTAAGGTAGATTGTACAATAATAGATACAGAGAAAACCCAACAATCATATGACCCCCTATGAACAAGCACTTTGGCGACAGTGGGAAGGAAAAACTCCCTTTTAACAGGAAGAAACCTCCAGCAGAACCAGGCTCAGGGAGGGGCGGGGCGGGGCGGGTGATTGGTGAGAGAAGGAAGACAGGATAAAGTCATGCTGTGGAAGAGAGACAGATTAATAACAGGTATGATTCAATGCAGAGAGGTCTGTAACACATAGTGAGTGAAGAAGAAACACCCAGTGCATCATGGGAATCCCCGGCAGCCTACGTCTATTGCAGCATAACTAAGGGAGGATTCAGGGTCACCTGGTCCAGCCCTAACTATATGCTTTAGCAAAAAGGAAAGTTTGAATCTTAAAAGTAGAGATAGTGTCTCCTGAATCCAGACTGTGATGAGCTCTGAAACCTGACTGAAACTCTTCCAATAAGCCATTCGTCTGCAGATGGTCTGCTTGCTGTTTCACACTCCTACTCTGAAAGGAAGGTTGGAGACTGGCTGGTTGTTACTGATTGCTGTCTGTCTCTCGTCTCCTCTCTGCAGCCTGTTTGTGTGGAAGTGTCAGTGAGGTCCCTGCAGTCCTGTTGGGTTCACAAGAGTCTCCTCCTCTTCTCCTCTGATGCTGCTCCCCCGACTCCTCGGTTTGAACTCTGACCCGAGTTCACCTCTTGCTGTACAGTTAATGTGAGGACGTGTTTCCTGCTGTTGTGGCGTGTTGCTGTGACCTGTGGACGGCGTGTAGCTGTGTCGTGTAGCTGTGTCTGGTTTGTCGGGATGTGCCTTTCTCACAAACTCTGACCAAACATTTGATACAACTTTATTTATAACGGTGGTGCTATCAGACTGTCGTGGTGTCCTGTCAGAAGATGATGATGATGAAGATAAAAAAGAGGAAAATGGATCTGTGTTTGATCCTAGTTATTAAAAAGGGAAAAAGTAGAAAACAGTTTGTATGGAACTTTATTTAAAAAGTAAAAGAATTCTACCTCAAAACAGAACAAATAGAAATGAAGAAAATGTATTTATTAAGGTAGAAAATAAATATTTACATCCACACGGTGGCGCTGTCTTCTCTCTGCTGTTTGTCTGATAATAAAAAAACACTTTTCTTGGAACCCCACACAGAGGGATCAAAGGTCATCAGGACCTGTCAGGACTCTTGCTGCACCATTTTGGATTAGCTGAAGGCTTTCAGGGAGTTTTTAGGACTTCCTGATAATAATGAATTACAGTCGTCCAGCCTGGAAGTAATAAATGCATGAACTAGTTTTTCAGCGTCACTCTGAGACAGGATATTTCTAACTTTAGAGATGTTGCACAAATGGAAGAACGCAGTCTTACATATTTGTTTAATATGTGCGTTGAAGGACATGTCCTGGTCAAAAATGACTCCAAGGTTCCTCACAGCGTTACTGGAGGCCAAGGTAATGCCATCCAGAGTAAGAATCTGCTTAGATACCATATTTCTAAGCTTTTCAGGGCCGAGTACAATAACCTGAATAACTGACTGAGAGCACACCAGGTGAGTTAGTCTTATTATAGTAACGCAGACACATGTGAGTCTGCAGCTGTCCTGATCCTTGTCTCCGTTCACCTGCCTGACCTGTGGAGGGCAGCAACACGCAAACCTAACAGAAGGCGCCAAAGTGCTTCCGGTGTGTGTGCTGGCTGTCATGGCGGCTCCCTGTCGCAGGACTTTTTCACGATGAGCTGAGTGGACAGCGCGAAGAGAGAAAACCAGAACGACCGGAGGCGGATGTCGGGGTTGCTGAGGTACCGTGACGCTCCCTTCTCTGACGCTCTGCTGCTGGGTTGAGTTGACCGTAGTTCCGACGTAGAGTCCTCCGGTTTTGACGTCAGGCAGAGCCAAGCGTCACTCAGAAACCCTGCGAGGTAATGTCACGTGAACGAACGACACCTGAGGCTTTAGGTGAGCTGCTCGGTTCAGTTTTCACGTTCGGCTCTGATTAAACGTTTCTTTAATCAGCGTCTTCCTCTGCAGGCCGGAAGTTCAGCCGAGCTACACCAACACTGCTGTTTAACAGCTGTTATGTTTTTCACGGATCGATGATTCTTCGTTATCGGTTTGAATTTTTAAGTCTCACTTTCACATTCGGCGCCCGAATTAACGAACCTATCCTCCTGAGTCCTCCGGTGTCAGTCCGTAAGCTCTGCTCCAAACTTCATTTACAAAAGACACATTTTTACGATTTGTGGTGCCGAGATGTTTTAGAACAAAATGTAAACATGTGTTCCTGATGTGTTAGAGCACTCGGGTTAATTCGGCATAGATGTAGTCCACCACCTGCATCCAGCTTTCATCTCACCATGTTTAATATGTAAACTTCATATGCTGCTGCTTCAGGCAGAGGACTGGACAACCACACGTGGAGGGTGGGTATTTTAAAACTGTCAGCTGAGGATATTAGATATAGAACTGTATATACCCCAAACAGTGTGTGTCAGACACTCGCCTGATTGGCTGCTGCTTGTCAGGATGTGTGCGGGTATATTACCTGCAGAGTTTGTGGGCTGTGAGGCCGACAGAGAGGAACAGACACACTCCTGAGTGAAAGGATCGATGGCTGGTCTCAGTGAGACCGCCTCCCGATGATGATGATGATGACGTTTTACCTGCAGATGTTTGCTCTCTCGCACGTTAGGCTCACCTTTTTTTTTTTTTTTTAAATACTTTAATTAAATTTATGCACATATTACAATCTCTCGTTGGGAGACAACATTTGTGCAACAACATCTTGAAAAGGTTGAATAAGAAATCAAACGAAAAAAAACAAAACAAACAAAAAAACCCAAAACAAAACAAAAACAAAACAAAACACATATATACATATACATAAATATATGAAGGCCATTTTTATGACATATAACAGTTTCCTTTCTGCGAACACTTTAACATACATGTGGCTTACTTAGTACACCAAAAAACAATCATTAAAAGGATAGAGATTGAGTCCCATTGTCGCATATCAAAGCAGCCTCTTTACATGAATCCCTCAGTAATTCTAAAGATGACAAAAAAGATTTTAATTCAATTTTCAATACAGTTAGGGAAGGTCTTTTACTTTTCCATTTGCATTTGTGTATGTGGTATTTGCCCATAATTATCACCACCTTGTGTAGCATGGACAGTTCCTTAGATGGATCACCATTATTATATAAAACTTGTGTTAGAGTCAGTGGGGTCATCCCATCTATTCTTATACTCAACCAGTCTACTAGATCTTGCCAAAAGTCAGTTGTTACTGAGCAGGAAAAAAACAAATGATCAATACTTTCCACCTTTTGTGAACAAAATCCACATGGCTCTACCTCAAACCCAAACCTTTTTTTAAGCATTTCAGCTGCTGGGTAATATCCATTAATTATTTTAAATTGCATTTCTTTGACTTTGGGGGGGATAGGCCATTTTAAAAAGTGCGTATATTTGTTCGTTATTTTAACATTACTCCCTTTTAGTTTTGTGTTACTGTTAAAGTCGTGAAATAATTTGTTTTTAAATATCTTGTTCATGGTTTTATTATTACAGTTTTTATCCGTCAAAGGAATCTGGTTTAGATGTAAAGAAGGTAGACTAATTTGTGCCTTAGAGTAATACAAATAACCTTGAATTAAACTCAACAGAGGTAAGGGGATTGCCTTACAAACCTTGTCATATTCTCTAAGGGAACACTGAATGTTAAACTTAGCATTAAAAACACCCACTGAGAGAAACTGACCCCTTTCATCAAGTAAGTCTGTTATAAAGATTATGTTTTTTTCAAACCACTCTTTAATAAACAATGACTTCTTATTAATTGTAATTGTTCTGTTATTCCACAAGGTGGAGCAATGTGGTGAAAAGTTATGGGCAAACACCATCTTCCAATAAGACAAGACCTGCTTATGATATTCTGACAGTTTCACAGGCAACTTCAATATATCAAAATCACATTTCAGGAGAAAATCCAACCCTCCCACCTTTTTGAAAATATTTTTTGGGATATGGAACCATATGGAGTCAGGTTTCAAGAGGAAGGCTTTTATCCAGTTTATTTTAAATACTCCAACCATTGATTGAAAATCAATTGACTTTATACCACCTTTAGCGTAATCTTTGACAAGTTGTGATTTTTTAATGTAATGTGTTTTATTGCGCCAAATGAATTGATAGATTATAGAGTTAATCTTTTTAATGCTTTTCGGGGTAATGTATAGTGAGTATGCTGGATAAACCATCTTTGAGACGCCCTCTGATTTGGATAATAGATTGCGTCCAAAAATTGTAATATCTCTCGTCAACCAATGATTTAGTGTTTTGGACATGCCATCAATTTTGTCTTTTAGGTTTTTTGATTCTCTAGTGTTGATGTCTTTGTCTAAATAGATGCCTAGATACTTAACTTCATTTTTCACTGGAATCGTCCTCATGCTATTTTCCAAACAATCATAAAGTGGCAAAAGTTCACACTTCTTTAGGTTCAGACACAAGCCTGAAGCTTTAGAAAAAATTGAAATGACATTCAATGCTTTCTCGAGTATTGATTTATCCTTTAAAAATATTACTGTGTCGTCTGCAAACTGACTTATTTTCAGTTCAATATCAAAAATGTTTATTCCTTCGATGTCTGAATGGTTCACAATGAGGTAAGCCATTAATTGAGTGCAAAGAATAAATAGTTTTGGAGAAATTGGGCAACCCTGTCGAATTCCACAGAATATGTCTATCCTAGATGTTATGCCTGGATTGAGCGAAACATAACTATAAATTTGCTTGTAGAACAGTTTGATCACTTTGCAAAATTTGTTTCCAAATCCAAAAAGTTCTAAAGATCTAAATAAAAAATTATGGTCTATTGAATCAAATGCTTTAAAAAAGTCAATAAATAGTATTAAACTTTCTGAATTAATAAAGGATCGATAGTCAATCATATCTAATATTAATCTTATGTTATTATGAATCTGCCTTCCTTTAATAAACGCTGATTGGCACTCATCAATCAATTTGGTTAAGACGCTTTTAAGCCTATTTGCATATACTAAGGCTAATAATTTGTAGTCGTTACATAAGTGTTATGGGTCTCCAATTGTCTAGCATTTGTAAATCTTTGTTTGGTTTGGGTAATAAGGTTATTAATCCTGTTTTCATTGTTGGGGATAGTTCTTCATTTTTTAAACAATCCAAAAAGCCATTAAATAACAAATCTTTAATGTCTTGCCAAAAGGTTTTATAAAATTCAATCGTTAAACCATCAATTCCAGGCGATTTTCCATTTTTCATTTGTTTTAGAGCTGTATCTAATTCGGATATTTTCAAATCTTCTTCTAACCATGTTTTATCATCCTCTTCCAATTTTTTTACCTGATCTTTAATCATATCAAAAAAGATATCTGCATTTTCTTTTTCAGTTCTTGATTTATACAGATTACTATAGAACATGTTAATTTCCTCACTTATTTTGTTTGGTTCCTCAATTATAGTACCATCCTTACTCAATTTAGTAATTTTTTTCTTTGTTTGTCTACGCTTCTCTAGACTATAGAAATAAGATGAATTTTTTTCTCCATGTTCAATCCACTTGGCTCTAGACCTTACATATGCTCCTTTAGCTTTAATCAAGTACACCTCATCTAGCTTATTTTGTAAAGATTGTAAGCGTTCTGACTCTTCCGCAGTCATACAGGGTTTACCACATAATAAATGAATTTGTTCAATTAGATTTTTCTGTTCACATACGCGTAGGGCAGACACTTTCTTTCCCGTTTCTATAGCTAATTGTTTCACATTATATTTAAACCATTCCCATTTACTGACATTAGTCATGCTCATATTGTTAATTTCTGATTTAAGTTCTTTAACTTGTTTACAGAAGTCTTCGTTTTGTAATAAACTATTGTTAAATTTCCATATGTTGTCAGATCTTTGTTGTTTACGTAGAGATAATAAGAGACTTATCAGACAATGATCAGTAAGTGGGGTTGACTGGGTCTCACATTTCGTAACATATGATGATACTGTTTGGGAGACAAGCCAATAATCTAATCTTGAACATACGTTTTTATTTGATGGACTAAACCAAGTATATTTCTTCGTATTTGGGTTTGTCATCCTCCAATAATCGATCATATTGGTTGTCGTACAAAAGTCACAAATAATGCTATCGTGTTCTGGTTGATTTCCTCTTTGTGGTTGTCTGTCAAGCCATGAGTTAGGAGCCAGGTTAAAATCGCCTCCAGTTATCACCTGGGTAGAACCATATGTAGTACTCCACTTTGCAATTACTTTACTTAAGTTAGACATCATATTTCTATTTAGCGACCTGTTATTGTATCCATACACGTTAATAAGAATAATTTTCTGTTCACAGACTTCTACCAACACCATGATCCAATGCCCCATTCCGTCGCTTTTATGATCAATAACTCTCCCTGCAAATTTGTTGAATAAGATCATAACTCCTGCTGAGTGAGTAGTACCATGTGAATAAAGAATACTATCTCCCCATTGATGTTTCCAAAATGTTTCCTCTTCCTTACCAGAATGTGTTTCTTGTAAAAACAAAATGTTTGCCTTAATTTCCTTGCAGAATAAGAACATGGCCTTACGTTTGACATTGTTTTTTAAGCCTCGAACATTTAAGGAACTTAATAGAACAGCCATCTATAAGATAAAGAAAAAACAAAAACAAAAAACGCAAGAACAAAATACAAAACAAGAACAGTAACGGCTTCCTTGGCACTTACTAGAAGAAAAAAAAGTGCTTGAAGCAGGAATAAGCCTAGTGTCCTACCTATGTAATCATAACAGTACTCCGACCCTATCACAGTACTACCCCTTTATATATGCGGCAATTTTAGCTCTGGATAGCCCACGTTTAACTACGGCTTTGCTTTTTGACCCTCTCCTATTTTTTATTTGTGTATTTGTAACAGATATGTATATATAAACATATATATACACACACACATACCCACATTTTATGGTTAACTTGTAGTGACTTCTTCAAGTGCATCTCACAGATCGATCCTTTTACCGTCTATTATTGCATAACCCTCCTTTAGGAATGCTCTTTTGCCGTTGTTTCGAGCTTCCTGCACCTTGGGCCACAGCTTGATCCGAGCTTCACGGTCTTCTTTGGAGAAGTCTTCTTTAAATTTTATGTTCAGTTCTTTGCAGACCCTGGCCTCTTTGGATTTCCTCCATACTTCATCCCTTGCCGTCCTCATGCTGAACTGTATGATGATTGGTCTTGGCACCTTGTTGCTCACTGCATTGTCTTTCTTCCCCAGTCGGTGTACTGTATCAACCATGAGCTGCAGTTTTTCCACTGATACAGGAACCACTCTTGTTAGAATGCCGATCACTGTTTCACGTGTATTCTCGTTGTCCTTCTCTGTCAGACCCAAAATTCTGAGGTCCCATCTTCTGCGGTAACGTGCACTCTCCCGACAGCTCTCCTTTAATTCTTTGTTTTCCTTCATCAGCGACTCCACCTTCGTCTTCAGCTTGTCAATTTCCTCTCTGTTTTTTTGGGTCGCCTGTGTATTTACTTCAATGCGTTGTTCGAAGGCTTCCAACTTCTTTTCAAGCGAATCAAACCTTTCCTCGCATCTCTTTGTGAAGCCAAGTAAAACTTCATATACATTCTCGATGCTCACCTGCTTCTCAGTTATTTTGCTTTTCATTTTTTTGGGATTGGGACTTGGTAACGGAGTGTGGTCACCTATGGGTCTTCCGATCTCTTTCTGAAGTTCCATCTCTTCTATATCTTCATCCTCACATGCTTCCCGCATAGCAGCAAGGTTGTAATCATGGTCGGAGAGGCTACCTGTTAGCTTGGGGTTAGCCATTTTTATCACTCTAAGTTTATCTTTGTGTCTGCCTGAAGGTCTGTCAAAGTAACTTCCAGGGGGTTTCGCTTGCGTTCTACTTCCTTTGGAGTA
This sequence comes from Maylandia zebra, assembly GCF_041146795.1. Taxonomy (NCBI): domain Eukaryota; kingdom Metazoa; phylum Chordata; class Actinopteri; order Cichliformes; family Cichlidae; genus Maylandia; species Maylandia zebra. The sequence goes on from NC_135172.1 coordinate 44,809,226, forward strand.
ACAGTTTGTCAGTAAAGTATTTTACAGGACATCAAAATCACGTTTCTTAATCAGACCCGCAGATTGTACAACCGCTTATTCCGCCATCTTTCTCTCCCCCCACGTTAGGCTCACCTGTCCCTCTGCAGCTATGAGTGTGATGTCTGCGGTGATGCGGGGTACCCGGCGGCTGGTGCACGCAGACCCAGCTCTGTTCAGTAACTTCCCGTTTCCGGCCGTATTCTGCCGTGCCGGGAGCGCCGACTTTCTCCTCACCTGCCAACCGAACAGGAAGTTCGCCTTCAAACATGTGAGTTTCTTCCTCCTGATGATGTTCATTAACAAAGACGCAACATTACAGTTCCTTCGTCTGTACAAATAACATTTTAGTGAAAAAAATGAAGCATGTCATAATAAAGATAATTTTTAACTGCAGGTCAAAGGTCAGAAGAAAGAGCAGAAGACCCAGAAGGTCAAACCCAAAGTGGACAAACAGGAAGTTGAGATCCGACAGGGGATGACGGCGGCTGCACTCGCTGAAGCCATGAACAGAGACTTCGGTAAGGATGATAGACAGTATACAGGTGGGCGGAGCTATTTGATGTCTCCCATTGGTCGCTGAAGCGTCAAGATTATGGAACGCCAGGACTGCCATAATGAATTAATTAAATGTGGCAATAATTAATTAAAATTGGAATTAATTAATTAAATAAATAGTTATGACACATGTAATTAATTAATTATTGACACATTTAATTAATTATTTAATGATATATTTATTTATTTCATTTTGGCAGTCCTGGTGCCTGGCTCTCATCATCTGTCAGCCTCACCCATCAAACTCAGGGGGCGGGGTTAACGCTGCCCATGCAGCTTCTCTAACATTTGATTGGTTGCCGTGCAAAGTAAGTCAAAACAGGTCGATCCTAGATAATCGATTGCTTGTGTAGACTTGGGGCAGCCAGTTATCCCAGAATGCAGATCAAATCACAAGCAGCAATGGTGGTGGTGTAGTTTTAAAATACCCCGTTTTTCTGTCACCAGCTACACTTTTAACAGTGTTTTAGCCGCGAATGTCGCGACGTATGTCTGGTCAGGTTGTCAACATAGAACATGTTTGCAAAAGTGCTCAGATGTTTTCAGAGATTTCACTAGCTCTGCTAACAGTTAGCATGCAGAGTGCACCCAGGGGGTTACGTTAACCGGTTTGTTTACATATTCCACTCTCCGTGTTCCACATGTTGCATTCGCAGATTCTCATTTTCACCGAACGATCGTCTCTTTCCGCCTGGTCTTGTGTCTCTGTGCTTCTGTAACATAAAGAACGAGCTGACATTTTTCTCACGAAACCAGCGATCAGCTCAACAGACCCTCAGTTTACCTGCATGCATCCTCCTCTTCCTCATCTGTCAGCTGTTTAACACCTGCTGCTAATTCAAGAAACACGCCTAGTTACCTGGTGATAGTCACAGTTTAACTGCACAAGATAAGTAAATATAGTGTTTTCCCCGAGCGCAGAGCTGCTGGAGCTCGTTTCCTTACAGAGCACTTTATAGGCGAACAGCTTCATCAGCGGCTGATGTCCAATCACCGGCACACAGCTTTCAAACCTCAGCTGAGTTTTAGCTCTCAGTGGTTAAACGCTGGACTTCATTCACTCAGGTTCTGTCTGTCGGGTCACGTTTACTTCGCTGTTTTATTTACAACTGAGCAAATCGGTTTGGCTGAGGTTAAAGTTACGTTTCATAACTGCATAGTTTCACAGACGTTTAATGGTTCACTGGCACATGTGTTAGACTGAACTATCATCTAAATATCATCTGTTTTTTAATAGTTATTCAGCTGTATTCTAAGCACCAGCAGTCTGTTAGAATGTGATTTTTTTTCTCTCTCTGTTGGCAGAGGTATAAAAATGCGCAGGAAAATCTGACGTGCATGGCGAACTTCACCGACGATATTTAGGGAGGAATAAACACACATCAAACATAAATGAACCATTTGTCTGTCTCCATAATTGAGAGAATTTTCTCTTCTTATGTCAACACTCTCTCTCTTTTTTTTTTTTTTTTTTGCTTTTTCGGTCATGTTATGTTTACCTGTCAAAGGCTTGTTACAAACTATGAAACACATTGTGCAGACTTCTGGATGTTAGAAGAAAACTAATACTGCTCATGAATGAGACTAAAGGCAGGAAGGTGTCCTTTAAAACTAAACATGTTAATAGGACCTCCCTGTTTATATCATAGTTTATGATATAGCACGTGTATTTCAGTAATAGCCTGCTGAGGCCACTATACGTGCTGGCCTCATATCAAATGTGAAGGCAGACTGAGTCTATGTTTGACGTTTTTTATATCTAATCTTCCTTTTCAAACATTTAAACAGCAGCGAGTCTGCAGCTGAGGGAATACAAACTCAAACTGTCGGAACAGGTTTGCTCGTTTCTTGGATTCATTTGGTGATTCATTAAATGTATAACTGTTATTCTAATCTGCTGCTGAGTCTCTTACACTTTTCTTTATGCTGTATATTTTCACGTCTCTGGAATAGTTGGCAGTTAGATAGTCAGCTGGGAAACTTTGTGTTAACTCATGGAGCTGAGGATATCGTGGATATGCTGACCTCGCTGCGTGGTGTACAGAGCGAGGTCAGCATGATTAATATTCACAATAAAAATATTAGCCGAACATCATGAAGTCTGTATGTGTTTCATAGTGTCGAACAACCTTTGTACAGTTAAAGCCAGCAGTTACTACATGACGGAAACACCAACGTTATCTCTTTTATGTGTTTATACACAGGTCACGCTGATTACTGAACAAAAACCCAAAGATCAGATGTTAAACAGATTTATTTGCTCTCTCTCCTCCTTAAACATGTTTTTAATGTTAGTTATAATTCAGACTGAAACACGTAGGACACATAAGAACTTCAGGAAATAAAACACCGATAAATATAACCTCAGTAAAAGAAGTCAGCGGGGGTTACTACAGCTGTGTACCGGGGCCTGCGCTTTGTCGGTGGGATTGCTTGCGAGGCGAGCGGGTCTATCCCACGCTTTGCCGTGAGACTGGGCAGACGTCTCCGAAATCATCGAAACACTTTTGCAAAGAGGCTGTATCTTGACAAACCGACCAGACACATGAAGATTAAACCACTACATTCTCGGCTAAAAAAATATTAAAACGGTATTTGGTAACACACAAACAGGGTTTTTCAAAGCTCAGTTCTGTTAGCTTCCACATGCCGGTTGTTGTGTGCTAGAAACAATGGCCACCAGGCCAAAGCAATGGTTTTGACTCGATCAGCGTTAGCCCCGCCCCCTGAGTTTGATGGGTGAGGCTGACAGATAAAATTATTTCATGATGAGAGCCAGGCGCCAGGACTGCCAAAATGAAATAAATAAATATATCATTAAATAATTAATTAAATGTGTCAATAATTAATTAAATGTGTCAATAATTAATTAAAATGTGAAATACATAAATAATTAATTAAATGTGTCAATAATTAATTAATTAAATGTGTCATAACTATTTATTTAATTAATTAATTCCAATTTTAATTAATTATTGACACATTTAATTAATTATTTAATGGTGTATTTAATTAATTCATTATGGCAGTCCTGGCGTTCCATACAAGATGAGCGTTTGACCTTCGTTGTCTTGGTTCCAAAAAACGGACCAAGAGTTTACCGCCACCTGGTGGCCATTAGACAGAATGCCGGTTTAAGGCTCCTCCTCGTGCGCCTACTTGTCCGACCCTGGAGCGACGTCGATGTTTTAAACTGTCTGTGGCTGGAAGCTGTTTTAAATAAAGGTCTATTTGAATCTCAGACCACGTGCTGGAGGCTCTGCTGAACACGTCGGTGCATCTGGACTCTCTGGAAAAGGACACGGTTCTGGAGGAACGATGGATTAAAGAGGTGGTGACACGGTCAGGGATGAAGTTCAGATGGGCCAAACTGAGCGCGAGCAGAGAGCGACCCAACAGGGACGCCTGCAGGAGGTGACAAGAAGTCTCTGATCACGTGTATGTAACTCGTCACAGTGGTTTGTAACAAAATAAGGTTCTCCGTTACCTACAACCTTCACAGACCGCCTGCTGATCCCACCCTCCTGGTGCCACGGCCCCCGGTGGTCACCATCATGGGTCACGTGGACCACGGTAAGACGACGCTGCTGGACAGCCTGAGGAAGAGCCAAATCGTCTCCACAGAGGCCGGAGGCATCACGCAGCACATCGGGGCTTTCCTGGGTAACAGCACGCTCTAAACTTTATTTAAAAACACCCAACGACAGGAAACGAAACAAGATTTTTTTTTAAAGACAAACTTTAAGAGCAAACAGAAGAAAATGTAATTAAATCATAAAATCTGTCACCAGACTCTGCTGATCGATTATTGAATGTTGTTTTAATAAGCAGCGTTTGCAGGTTTGTGCTCGTTTACAGACAGTAAACTTTTTCCTGAAGCTTCGTTCCCGCTCTCGGATCTTTTCTTCCAGTCCAGCTGCCGACAGGTGAGAAGATCACCTTCCTCGACACTCCGGGCCACGCCGCCTTCTCCTCCATGAGAGCCCGTGGAGCCAACGCCACCGACATCGTCGTTCTGGTGGTGGCAGCTGATGATGGCGTCATGAACCAGACGGTGGAGTCCATCGAGCATGCCAGGAGAGCCAAAGGTGGGAGCTCCACCTGACAGTCGCAGCCGAGGGCTCAGAGCGAAGCGTCGCCCCGTTTCTACTGCTTTTACTGGATTTCTATTCATTTTGTTTTTATGCTCTTCTACTGCTGATTCTACTGTTCGTCCGTGTTTCAGTCCCCGTGATCGTGGCGGTGAATAAGTGTGACAAGCCTCACGCCGACCCTCAGAGGGTGAAGCAGGAGCTGCTCGCTCACGACGTTGTTTGCGAGGAGTTCGGGGGAGACGTTCAGGCGATTCACATCTCTGCTCTGAAGGTGAACTCATCAAACAACACATCGCGTTGTTTTCCCACAATGCAATGCACAAAGAACATTCCTATTGGTCAGTTAGTACAACAGACAGGTTAAAGGTAAAGTAATGAAAGCAGTTAATATGGCTTCCTTAAAATATGAGATCATTACAGTCGACCTGTTGTTGCTGTAGACCAATGATGTCATTGATGACGTTGTCAGGGTGATAACCTTCTGGCTCTGACTGAGGCCACAGTAGCTTTGGCAGAGGTGTTGGAGCTAAAGGCGGAGCCTACCGGCCCCGTGGAGGGACTCGTCATCGAGAGCAGGACCGACAAAGGCAAAGGGTAAGTCCTTCACAGTGCTAACTCTGGTTTACTGGAAACATGAAAGAGTCAAACAGGCCCAGTGTGACCAGTTTGGTCTTCCCAGCCCGGTCACGACAGCCATCGTCCAGCAGGGGACGCTAAAGAGAGGCTGCGTGCTGGTTGCTGGGAAATCCTGGGCTAAAGTTCGCTTCCTGTTTGATGAGAACGGCTGTGCTGTGAGGGAGGCGGGGCCGAGTACTGCGGTGGAGGTGGTTGGCTGGAAGGAGCTGCCGTCAGCTGGAGAGACCATCCTGGAGGTGGAGTCTGAGGTGAGTGGGATATAAACCGGGTCCGCCCAAATGAAATCACTTCACATGAAATAGAATAAATGTTTTATTAAACAATAAATCGACAGAGGTTGTGTTCATCTCAGCGGATGCTTCGCCTACAAGAAAAAAGGAGAAATATTAAGTTTGCGTTAAAAATCTCTTCAGAACATTTCGCTGCGATGTTCGTTTTCTGCCTCCTCTTTGCAAACTTTGCTCTTCGTTGTTTTTTTGCTCTGGTTTTAAATTTTGGGAAATTTAAATAAAAATCCAGACTGGATTGTTGGTGGTTGGTTTCCTTCGTGGGTCAGAGATGACCATTTCCTGTCAGTCCCTTCCACAATAAAAGCTTTCCTCCTTTGGCTCCTGCAGCAGCGAGCGCGGGAGGTGGTGGAGTGGAGAAGTCACGATGAGGAGCAGCGGAAACTGCAGGAGGAGCAGAGCGCGATCGAGCAGAAGCAGAAGCTCCACCTGGAGGAGTACCGCAGGGAGAGGGAGGGGCTGTCCCACCTGAGCTGGAGGCAGAGGAAGGTGGCGCTTTACCGGGCCAACAAGACCCGCTTCGCCACGAGGCCCAGCGAGAGGATGCAAAGCGACCAGCTCAGCCTGCCGCTCATCATCAAAGGTACGCACTGAGCCAGCTTCAAACAGGCTCCGCCCACTGTGATGTCACTAACTGAACAACCGTTGACCCAGGTGACGTGGATGGCTCGGTGGAGGCCATCCTGAACATCCTGGACAGCTACGACGCTCAGCAGTGCGAGCTCGAGGTGGTCCATTTCGGCATAGGAGACATCTCTGAGAACGACGTCAACATGGCCGAAATGTTTGGAGGTACGAGCAAAGGACGCCATTCCAGATGTTTTTATTCATTTTGTGTGCAGCAGATTCTTCTGACCGCCGGCTGGTTTAGTGTGATTTCATGATGGGATTAAAGCTGAGAGCAGAGAACGCCTTCTTACAGAGTGTCTATGAATGCATCACAGGGTACCTGAGTTTAAAATAAATAATAAATCTCCTGCTCCACCTTCAAACATCGTGTGGACTGTCCTGACTGGCTGCGTCTCGCCATCAGGCTCCATCTATGGCTTTAACGTGGCGGCGAGCCGTGGCATCGAGCAGCTGGCAGCGAGGAAAGGCATCCCGCTGTGCCTGCACAGCGTCATCTACAAGCTGGTAGATCAGCTGAAGGAGGAGCTCAGCGCCAAACTGCCACCACTCGTCTCAGAGAACATCACAGGTGAGTCGGCACCACACGGTCATGTGACCACAGCTGAGCTCAGGTGGAGCGGAGGCGTATCAGTGAGATCAAAGTCAGCGTTTCATCCCTGCTAAATCACCATGGTAACAGGTAGCATCAGCATCTTAATTTTACCGCCTTACGGCCACCAGGTAAACGCGTCTCCATCTGACGCTTCTACCGTTGTTTTAAATCATCATCATCTGATTGGAGCACGTGACGCTCAGAGCTCATTTAATGAGGAAAACAGAAGCAATGTGAGCACGCTCAGAGTGCGGAGCAGAGGCAAGATCTGCATATGTTCATTTTGTTTCTAGCCACACCCCCTTAGGTCACATGTCAGAGGAAGATGAACCTGTGATGTCAGTCACACATATCCTGTTCCCCCCGGTGCAGGTGAGGCGTCGGTCGTCGCCATGTTTGACGTCACCGTGGGAAAGAAGAAGGTTCCCGTGGCCGGCTGTCGGGTTCAGAAAGGTCAGCTGGACCGACGGTTCAGGTTCAGGTTGATCCGAGGCCGGGACACCGTGTGGGAGGGTGAGTGAGACCGGAGCTGGGGTCAAGCAGCAGGACTGGACCGTGTTGTTCTAACGTTCTCCTGATGTTCCCGCAGGTTCTCTGGCAGCACTGAGGCACCACAAAGATGACGTGCAGACGGTGAGGGCGGGCATGGAGTGCGGCCTATCGGCTGACGGCGACGTCGACTTCAGAGCCGGTGATATCGTCGTGTGCTTTGAGGAGGTGGCGGCGCCGCAGGTCACTTCCTGGGACCCCGGCTTCTGAACTCCCATCATGCACTGCTGCGCAGCGCTTCTATCACAGACTCTCAGACACAGATGAACCTGATGTTTAGTTTCAGACGTTTATTGAAAACTGAACAGGAAGTGGTTAAATTCAAACTGAAGCACAGACGTGTGTGAACATCCTGCTTTCTGACTGGACAGAACCTCTAATAAAATATACGTGTGATTGTCTGAACCAATCAGGAAGCTCATCAGGAAAGAGTAAATGTTGTCTGTGATTAATATTCTCGCACTCGACGGAACGCTGAACACTCCGCTTTCAGCGTGCCATCTCATTTCTTCTTCTTGGGCTTTGTCGGTTTGGCGAGCAGCAGCGGGTCGATCTCATCTGCACTCAGTCCTCTGATGGCGAAGAGTCGAGCAGCGCGCTCCGACGGCGTTCCCCCACACTTCAACCCACGAGACATCAGTTCTTTTTTCAAGACGTCCAAACCCAGAGACTCCAGCTGCTCGACAGACGCCACCGAGAGCAAATCCAGCTGCTGAAGAACAACAAGATAAGATAACCTTTATTAGTCCCACATGTGGGAAATTTGTTTTGTCACAGCAGGAAGTGGACAGTGCAAAAGTTATGAGGCAAAAATTAGAATACAATAAGAATAAATACAGTACACAGCTGTACGGAATAGAATAAAATAAAATATACAATAAGATAAAAATAGAATACAAATACTATATACAACTGAGTAAAAATACAACGATGACAGAAAGGATTATTGCACTTAGTATTATTGCATATGTATGGACAAGAGTTAATGATCGCAACATTTGACTACTCGAACACACTGCAGTGGTTTGTATCATATCTATCTAATAGACTCCAGTTTGTGCATGTAAATGGAGAGTCCTCTTCACACACTGAGGTTAATTATGGAGTTCCACAGGGTTCAGTGCTAGGACCAATTCTGTTTACATTATACATGCTTCCCTTAGGCAGCATCATTAGAAGACATAGCATACATTTACACTGCTATGCAGATGACACCCAGCTCTATCTGTCCATGAAGCCAGACAACACACACCAATGAGTTAAACTGCAGGAATGTCTTAAAGACATAAAGACCTGGATGGCCGCTAACTTTCTGCTTCTTAATTCAGATCAAACTGAGGTTATTGTACTCGGCCCTGAAAATCTTAGAAATATGGTATCTAAGCAGATTCTTACTCTGGATGGCATTACCTTGGCCTCCAGTAACGCTGTGAGGAACCTTGGAGTCATTTTTGACCAGGACATGTCCTTCAATGCACATATTAAACAAATATGTAAGACTGCTTTCTTCCATTTAGCTCCAAAATTAGAAACTCCATAAAAACCTTCAGCAGATCCAAAATGCTGCAGCAGTAAGAAAACCTCCACAGCTCAGCGATGACATAATTCAGACTTTAAAATTAACCTTAAACGTCTCATCAGAAACTTTAACCCTGAAAATTTCAGACTTTATTCATCGGGTACACACCTGTTGAGACAGCTCGCTTGATTGTGATGGTTTGGACGGACCAGGATGGTTCTGGTCCTCTGACGGTGTCCCAGTCTGGTCTCTGGAGGTCTTCTCAGAGTCCCGGTCCTCTGACGGTGTCCCAGTCTGGTCTCTGGAGGTCTTCTCAGAGTCCCGGTCCTCTGACGGTGTCCCAGTCTGGTCTCTGGAGGTCTCCTTGGGGATCTGTGTGGTTCTGGTGCTTCCACTGTTTGAGGATGAAAGAAGACTCTTTCAGACATCGTTAAATGACGGTGGATCTGGTCCCTGGCGCTCTTTGGGCTTTACCTGCTACCCTCCTCTGCCTCTCTTCGTGTTGTCATGGTAACGATGGCAGCAGCAGTTTCACGGCTGGATGTGGACGGAGCCTCGTCATCATCTGAGCTCATCAGCTCGTCCATCTCCTCCAGCCCTGTCCTGTGAGCACAAGCATGATCAGTCAGTTTCACTCTGAACCTTCTCAGCTTCCCACATTTTGTTGCTAGGTAACAGACGATGCAGTTCCAACCAAATACAGCCGACAGAAGCTCACGTAAACGGACGCTGACCATCAGAGACGAGCTGCGAGCGCTTCAGCTGAACTCAGAACACACGAATCTGTGCTGGTGGTCGGTGAGGTCACTGGAGCTGCTGATAAAAGACTCTGTGATGTCAGCGGGCGCCAGGAAACCTGTTGACATCACAGTGCCCGCTGAGTTGATGGATTCACCAGAAATCACTGACACCCCACTTAACTGTTTTTCACCAAGCGTGACCTCACAGGATTCAACTGGTTTCATCGGTTGGGTTTCAGCCAATCAGAACCTCCCTGGCTGCTGACCTCATGTTTTTATTTGTCAGGGTGTGATGTTGCTCGCACAGCGAACGACCTGCCGTCTCGACAAGGACAATAATTGAGAATAATTTGCCTTTCAGAAGCTCGCTGTAGCTCAGAGCCGCCGGCGGCGTTCTTGTCGTTCCCTGTCTGAGTGATCGCGTAACAGCTGCCATGTTCAACTCTTCCTGTCATTAACGACTCACCAGAAGCACCCCCCTCCTCCTGCTGTCTTCGTCTTCTTCTTCGCAGGCTGCTCACTCTGATCACAGTTCAGCCTCTTGGCGCCGCACATGTCGTCCACCTTCACCTGGCTGCTGGAGGAAGCCTGCAGACCTGCAACAGGAAACACACCTGGCATCAAACACGTGCAACCTCGCGCTCTCACCATGCGAGCTGTGCAGCGCGGCCAACCTCTGAGCACCGAGTCCTCGAGTCGCTCGGACAGGTCGTGGCACTGCTGCTGGTACTCTGCGTCGGTGAACTGGTGTTTGGGCTCATTGAGCTTCCTCTGCAAGCGCTCCAGACGCCGCTGCTCCTTCTCTGCCTCGCGCTCCGCTTGCTTCTTCAGCCAGTCCGCCATCCTGCCGCACCACAGAAGAACAGACATGTCACTGCAGTGAGCACCGGCCGCTCACAATCAGACTCTACCCACAAACTGCAGGAGGAAGTGACCTCGACGGTGGGATAGATTGTTTGACAGGTGTGTTGCTGGCCCAACGTCACAGTGCTTTGAGCTTACAGCAGCAGCTGCTGCAGAGCAGATGTTTGAGGTGAATCATCATCAATAATTAACCTGAATATTTTACATCAACTGTAGAAAATTCACCTTTCAGAGTTTTTCTGGTGTTTTAAAGCTCGTTTTCAGACACTTGAAATTTAAGTGCGCTCACCTGGACAACACCTTGGACACTGCTGTATAAATAACATTCAAAGCGTTTCTGTTCTCATCATGTTTTATGTGCAGCCATCAAATCGTATTATTATTATTATTATTATTATTATTATTATTATTATCATCATCATCATCATCATCATCATCATCATCAAATCTGTTAAACTGGCTCCAAACATCTCAATACGTTTACTGCCAACGTGACAGCAAACCAGAGCAGGAAGCGGAGCAAAGTGTGACAGGAGAGGTGTTTGCACAGGTGTCTCCACGCTGAGGTGGGGAAACTAAAACGTGCAAACAGACATTATTGAGCCTTCTGGCTGAACGCTGCCACCTGCTGGTGAGACTTTCATTACATTTACCACAGATTTTACTGGAAGACCTTTAAAGTAGGGCCGGGTATCGTCACTGATTTCTAGAACTGATTCAATTCAGATTCACAAGGTCCCGAATCGATTCGATCCACGATTTGAATCTGGGAAATTTTGCCTCAGACAGTCAGAAATATTATAATTCAGATGATGCATCAGTACATTTCCATATGTTTATATCTATAAAAAGAAAGCTTGTGAGCATCACAGCAGATGCCTTTGTGTAAAAGTAACTGAGGAATTTTATAAAAATATTCTGCAGTAGATCAAAAACGAAAGTTTAAATATGTTCATCATTGAACAGCAGAAATGAGGCTTTGTTTTCAAAAGTAAGTAAAAGGAAAAAACAAAAAACAGCGTCCGACAGCCTGTAAACAGCTGTAGACTTGTGTGCAAGCGAATAATGAAGAAAACTGATTTTTGTTGTGAGAGAGAGAGAGAGAGAGAGAGAGAGAGAGAGAGAGAGAGAGAGAGAGAGAGAGAGAGAGAGAGCTGTCGGCTTTCAGCCCCGACCGTGTCCGTGCCGCCGGGTGAGAAAGGCGACATCTCCTTAATTCTGACCCGTCGGCGGGTCCGCACTTTGAGTTTAGCCTCTGTTTTAGCCGTTTGGTGGTTGTTGAAGTTTTGTGAGGTTTAACCTGAGATTCTGGCGTTTCGGGTAAAATAAATTTTTATTTAAAAATCGATTCAGGATTTTAATGAATCGATTTTACGTTATCCATGCTAGAATTTATTTTAATCGATAATCAAAACCCAGCCCTACTTTAAAGACTACAGAGTAATAACACTTCCTGTCTGATCTAAACATTTCAGCTCCTGTGTGTTTGTCTCACTCTTTCTCGTGGTTGACGTCTCTGAGTCTCCGCCCACTGAGGTCCCTGCAGGCCTCTCGATTGGTCGTCTTTTCAATCTGAGCGCCGAGCGCGCGCAGCATTGAACCGAACCCTAAAACACATTTCACAAGTTTCCTTCAGCTCTTCTGCAGCAGGAAAACTGGAAGCTACTTTCCGTTTACTGACCTCCTTTCCCTCCAAGGAGGCGGAGCTCCAGATGATAGACGGCTCCATGCTCCAGAGGATCGTCCAGGTGTGCCCGGCGCCCATCTCTGGTGACGTAGAAATCCTGGAAACATGAAAACTCGCTGAGATGAACCCTTCGATCATCTTCACATCCCCTGAAGCCGCGACCTTAACCTCCCGTAAACACACCTCCAGTTTATTTAATCTGGAATAAATCTAAATAAATAATTCAATGAATAAGAGCTGGCAGGAAGTACGTCATAACAGGGCTGATCCTGAGGCTCTGATTTTACGGATTTAAGTCAAAATGATTAGGGCTGCCACAAACAATTAGATAGTCGACTAGTCACAGATTATTTTTGCGACTAGTCGACTAATCGGATCATCATCCATTGGATGTAAAACGTACAGCTTATTGCACCAGCAGCATCTGCTCTTATATAACTATCATTAGCTTACAGCTTGAAGTGTTTCAGGTCTGTGCTAACTAAAAATAAAGACAAGACAAGTTTATTAAATTTTAATGAAATTTGCAGATTGTTTCGGTGAAGTTTAATAAACTCCTTGCTATCTAAAATATAACAGGACACCGGAGTAAATTCTCCAGCATCTCACACTTCTGATAATCAGCTGTCTGCTTGATGTTTATTCAGCTGTGTAAAAACTTTAATCTCAGCCAAACAGATTTACTCAGGAACAAATAAAATACTAAAATAAGCCAAACAATAACATTGTTAAGTTATCTAAGTGACTCATATATCATGTTTAACCTGAGTAGCGAAAGACGGCGGTGGGTTTGAAAACGATTTGCCGGGAGTCCGGTGTTCTCACGGCTCTAGTGAGCCTAGCCCCCGGCTAGCTATCGAGCTAGTGGGTAACAGACGTATCCGAAAACGTCGGAGCGCTTTTGAAAATATGCGGTGTCCTGATAAACTGAGCAGATATTTGAGGTTTACACAGCTACAGTCTCGCCTGAACATATATTAAACGTTTATTTTGTGACCCAGAAAGAATAATAAGAGTAATCGCCTGAGCCAAGGTGTGGCTCAGGCGATTAGAGGATCATCAGGGGGTCCTTTTGTCCCTCTGTGGGGGGTCACTCCCACTAGGTTTATATCTGGGACTCTCCACCATTTGACCTTAGAACTGAAGAAGCTTCTCGGATGAGAGGTGAAACGTCTTCAAGCAACTTAAAGAAGTCCAGACGCTTTTCTTTGCAAGCTCCTTTGACTACGATGACCTGGATGACTGAGAACCTTCACAGAAATAAGAGTAATATTAAAACTAACTAGCTGCCGCCATTGTTGGAAACTGAGCTGGGGTGCGCTATGAATTCTGGGACACAGCTTCTTCTTCTTCGGGGTTTAACGGCAGCTGGCATCCTTGTACATGCAGTGCTGCCATCTTCTGTTTCAGTCCGTTATTACACTCTTAAATCCTGCTACTTATTCCTGCGTCTTTTGGGATCTTACAAAGCTTCAAACGACGTGTCGACTATTAAATCAGTCGTCGACGATTTTGATAGTCGACGTAATCGTGACTAGTCGACTAATCGTGGCAGCCCTAAAAGTGATTCACCCTTTCATGCATGAATTATGACAAACTCAATCAGGATTTTTATTCATCGTTAGGAATGAAAAAATGATTTTTGAACTTCATTTTTTAAACATGTACTTTTCAAAGAGGTTCAGTGGACAACATTTTAACTTAAGAATTTGACAAACGAATAAACAATACACACCGTGTATATTGTTTATGTGCAAGTACACCATCAACACTGACACAAATACACGGAAACGGCCTTTGAATAGCTGTCCACTGTAGTGACCACTATGCGTGAAAGGGTTAAACTCGTGATTGCTTCGGCCTCCTCTGGATATAACCTGAGGTTACTGTCAGTGCTGACCTCGTTTGGGACAGGTTAATGCCGAGTTTAGCCTTATAGCTTATATGCTAACCGCCGACAGGTTGATTCTGTTCACCTGGACGTAGCGGTTTCAGTGGGAGGAACGTTTCGTCACTTTTCCAGGTGACTTTTTCACATGAGTGACGCTACGTCCAGATGAGCGGGATGTGCTTACCTGGAAGATTAAGCATGCATCAAAACACTTTATATGCTAACGTTAGCGCAGCTGCTAACACTGATACCCGGAGTGCATTTAAACCGCCTAACCCGGGCTAACTCACGCTAACCCTGGTTATCCCGGATAATTCGTCTCAGCCTCACCTCCGGAAGCGGCACGAGCCGGTCCAGGACGTGCCTGACCACAGAACCGACCGGAAACACGCAGGTAGAACCTCTGCGGCCCAAAGCGCTCACCGACACCTCCATGTTGCACAACGCTCATGCGCAGCTCTTCCGCTTCTTACTGGCTGAGTTTTTCTTCTCTGACTTAAAACGCGCGTCATTGTTACTGTACAGATGTACAATGATATACAGCGCCACCTGCTGATCCGGAGTGCACTGAGCCCACGTCACGCCACCACAACAATTCGAATTAGTGAGCTAATAATGTGATTCATGGTCTCAGTTTCATGCATTAGGTAAAAGACACAAGCGAGAGGTCAAACAAGCAGAACGTTTATAGTTTGAACTGCTTTTACATCATGGGAATGTTTTATGGTTTTAAAATCTTGTCTGGTTTCATTTATAAAGCATGCAAAATTCAGTTTTGCACTATTGTATTTATTTATTCTCATTCTTTTCTATTTCTTATTCTACTTTTATTCAAGCACAACACTGTTGGACTGATTCTTAGTTTAACTTATTTCTGTATAGCTACATATTTGAATTTGTTCATTATTTTGTTCACAGTTTGCACCTTTGATCCAGGAGGAAGATATTTGACCTCACTGTATACTTAAGTGTAAAATGTTGGGTAGAAAATAAAAGTCTACTTAGTGCTTTTTGGAGGACCACGTGACGCTTTTGCCTCTACAGCCTTCACAGGAAGTGCGCGGAGACAGAACTTCCGGTTGTGCGGTAAACATGGCGGCGCTGTGCAGGGTCGTGTCGGGGCTCCGGTATCGGGTCCGGCTCTCCCCCCGGTTCCTCCGGAACTCCTTCAGCTCGGACTCGGGCCCCGCCGAGAGCCCGATCTCCGGGTTCTCCGCCGCCTTCGACCACCAGGAGGTGCTCCGGCGGGAGACACAGAGCAACGCGGCCGGGCCGAAGGCCTCCTCTTTGGATCCGGAGCTCAGCTTCGCTGCGCTGCTTCGTCGGTCCCCGCTGATCCAGATGGGCCCAGCCAAGGACGCGGTGGTGGTGGGCAGGGTGTTCCGGGTGGTCCGCGACGACCTCTACATCGACTTCGGTGGGAAGTTCCACTGCGTGTGTCAGCGGCCGGCCGGGGCCGACGGCCTGCAGCCGGGCTCCAGGGTCCGTCTGCGGCTGCAGGACATGGAGCTCACCGCCCGCTTCCTGGGAGCCAGCACCGACACCACGCTGCTGGAGGCCCAGGCAGTGCTGCTGGGCCCGCTGGACGGACGGGAGCACCAGATCCGGGACTGAGGCTGGAACGAGGTGGACTGTGGCCCACGGGTGGAGGACTCTGGTTGTTCGTGTGCGCACCGAGGCTCAGCAGGGCCCGAAACAAGGACTGAATTAAACAGATTTTCTTATCACGTGACGTTTGACTGTGCTGAATGACCCCTGACCCCGGTCACGTGACATTGCTGGAGCTGATGGCTGCTGTCACTGTTCGTTATCATCAACACTGAAACTAACCAATCACGGAACTGTGATGTCATAACATGCAGTGTGTTTGTAAAAGTCTGTCATGGAAAAATCATTGCAGCTGTTTTCTTTATGTCTGCAATAAATAAATGTGTGATCGACGTTCAGCTCACTCCTCTCGGTTTCACACAGCTGCAATACTGAGGTGAGATGGCAGGTTAAAGGTCAGCTGATAAAGCTTCAGGTCGGGGAAGAGCAGCATCAGCAGCTCCTCACACAGGAAACGAGGCGAAGCTCAGAGAAACAGACACAACGATGCTGATCAATTACTTTATTTTTCTCCCAGCATCCATTCAACAGCTGGAAGACCCGTGATTATAGAAACTACTACCTGCACAGGTGTGCTACAATACCTGTGTGTGTGATCATGCAGGATATGAATAAGGCTGCAGAGTACTCTGATTAATATCTTTCTGCTGCATGCTTTACTGTAGCAGTACTGCAGTAGTATAGTAGTAGTACTGCAGTGTAGTTCAGTGCAGTAGAGCTGTGATGGACTGGTTCTTCCTGGAGGAGGCGCTCTGACGCTCAGGTGACTCAGCCGCACATGCTCATACAGAGCCACTGAGGAGAGAAGACACATTGACAGTCTGTGAGATTAAAGTTTGATGTGACAGATTATTTACTTTTATTTTTGTGTAATAATCACATTTATATTCATATTCATGTCCTAAATCCTCGTGACTCGCAGGAAGGAGGCGGGGGTCATTTTTCAAAGGTTTGTGCTTTAATGTGAGCGAGTGAGAATTACGCTCTGGCACAGAGGCTCAGACAAATCGTGAACCGTAAATCATCGGCTTACAAGAGATCTGACTGAGTCAAAGCATCCTTTATGCACGGCTCCTCAAGCAATGAAAAGATCGGTCCACAGTAATCTGGTTTACGCAGCAGAATAAATTTGTTATTATAAAAACAATAAATAAAATGTAGACTGGAGGCAGGAGGGGCACTTAAACACCTTTCTGCGCCTCCTGGTTCCCAAACAGAGCCGGAGGCGACCCTAACGTTTCCTGTAAAATGATCCACAAACATAGACTGTACGCTGAAGATGGAAGATACTCCACGTATGGAACAACAGGTCCATAAATACGAAAACAGTATTTACACAGAAAAATGATGCAAAACATGATTCTCATCACAGGCCTGACGTACACTGATGCTTACAGGCAACATATCAAAGACCTGCTTCCGCTCATATGAAACTAACATGGGTCTGATACTCGAGCGCGTCTAAGCTCAGTGTTTGTGGAGCTCAGAGACGGTTTACCTCGATGAGGTTCATCTCCACGGTGCCCGTCCCGTCTGTGTCCAGGTGCTGGAAGGTTCCTGACAAACACACACGGAGCAGCTCAGGACAAATAAAATGTTAAAAGGTTTATTGTGCATGTTCTCGCGGTCACATGATCAACCTACGGAACATGGCCTCCAGTTTGACGAGGCAGCAGGTGAAGTTGTCAAAGTCGATGATCTCGTTGTCGGCGTATCGAGCCACCAGCATCTGATGCAGCTTGTTGTTCAGTTTGAAGCCTGCGGACGCGACAGATCTCAGGTCAGTTTAATGCAACAGAGCACGCTCAGTAACAATGCAATACTCAGTTACCGCCATTTTCCAGCGCCAGACGCATCTCATAGGAATTCATGCAGCCAGATTTATCCAGATCGAACTCTCTGAAGATTCCCTGAAAACATGAAACCAAACTCGTCATCGCAGGACTCGATCGGATCGATCAGCAATCGGATTGAAGATTTTGTTACCCAAACATTTAAAACCCACAAAACCAGGACCTGATGGACCAGCACCGATAATCAATCGCTCAGACTTGGGGCCACTTCTTAAACTAATCAGACTGGAAGAAAAAGAGGAAAGCGATCGAAGGGACACGCGACTCGGTGCTCCGTCTCATGACAGATAAAGTTTTTATGTTTGAAATGAACTCGATATCTTTCACCTGTGAGCTTCAGGTGTTCACACTCACCAGCCACTTCCTGATCTTGTTCCAGAGGATCTGAAACTCCAGCAGCCCGAGGCGAGCGCTGCCATCTTTCTGAGATCGAGTCAAGGCCAACACGTCTTATTTCAGACATCAGTCATCAAACTTTACCTGTCCAACGTGCTGAGCGGCGAGGATACGTCCATGAGGCTGACCATGGCTCTGCAGGACTCCGTGCTGAAGCCGTCAGTCTGCAGGTCTCTGTCTGCAAACCAGACCAGATCACAACCACATCAGAGCCAACCTCTCTGACCAATCAGAAGCCTCCATCTGATTGAGGAAGACTCACGTTTGGACACGACTCTGTTGAGGATGGTCCTGAGCTCCCGCACTGAGATCTCCATGTCCTACAGGGAGGAAACAGGAAGTGAACGTCCTCGCTGTTTCTGCACGTTCAGTCCAAGAACGTTTTAATTCATGAACTCACGTCTCCAGACAGCTGAGCGAACATGGACCTGAAGGAGTCGTCGATGTCGCTCTCTGACACTTCCTCCTGCAGAGAAGAGCAGGAAGGTCAAAGGCCAAAGACACAAAGTCATAAAGCAGCCAGTTTGGTTTGTTTACCTCTTCATCAAAGTTCGCCACCACGCCGTCGTCCATCTCCCTGCAGAGTCACAGACTGTCACTGAGAGGTCTTTTATTTTGATAAGTAAAGGTGTCTAGATAGATCATGGTGAACTCACTGGCTCTCAGACTGCTTCTCTGTGAATACCCGCAGGACAAAGTCCGCCTCCTTCGAGGGTTCAAAGGTCGACGGGACAATCAGGTACTCGCCGGGCGGCAGGCGGAACCTGCCGCTCACCTCTCGCAGGTTGATGAAGGTCTCTGAGCGAGCGCAAGAGGACTGACGCAGGAAGAAGTCCTTCTTCATGTGAACGCTGGGACAGCCTCGGTGCTGGGGGACAGACCAACGCCGCCACCGTTAGCGAGTTAAAACAAAAACGGAAAAGTGAAACGGACCGGAGCGACTCACCTGTTGAGGAATCTGTGAACGAGAACAGAGGAAACGTCACCAACAGCAGAAATACAGCGTGATAACAACATCACCTTTCTGACCTCTGACCTCATAGATGGCAAAGCCAATGGTGTGCATGTCCTGGCCTTGGCGGCGGTAGCGGCGGCGGTCTTTTTGCATCAGCGCCACCAAGAAGCTGCAGGCGGCTTCTTCATCTTCGGGGTCATCGTCCTCCTCTAGCAGGGAAATTTTATACTGAGGGTTGATCCAGAAGGTGTCTGCAGGAAAGCATCACGAGTATGTAGTTATAACCAAGGCGCACACAGGTGTCAGGTGTAGCGCGGGCTCTACGCTGGGTCCTCCGCTTCTCTCTTTAGACGCTTAGATCAGGACAGAAGTTCGGCTGAGCCCCTGAAGATCATCATGTAGCATCTGCTTATCAGTGATCAACACGCCGAGCAGCGCTGTTGGTTTGAGAAACTCTAAAATCCAGATTATAAAGATGCACAAAAACTTTCATGCTGATTGGGGACTCAGTAAAAATCTGATGGACTGACTTAAACTGTGTCGGGTCCAGGCCCGCTCACTAACACACCACCCTGAAGGTACGCCAACAGTCAGAGCCACCTGGGCTCACCTGCACTAACTAATTGTTAACGTTTCCTCGCCATCGGACCATGGTCCGGAGACTGGGACGAGAGGGGTAGATGTCCTCCTTTGGGGTCAACCCCCTTCACTTTTCGCAGAGTAGTGAGGCAGGCAGAAATTATCTGAGACACCAGGAATACTGAAGAGACGAGGCTTCAATGGTAAATGGCCTGTACTTGTTTAGCGCTTTACGAGTCCCTAAGGACCCCAAAGCGCTTTACATATCCAGTCATCCACCCATTCACACACACATCCACACACTGGTGATGGCAGCTACAGTGTAGCCACAGGGGCGCACTGACAGAGGCGAGGCTGCCGGACACTGGCGCCACCGGGCCCTCTGACCACCACCAGTAGGCAACGGGTGAAGTGCCTTGCCCAAGGACACAACGACCGAGACTGTCCAAGCCGGGGCTCGAACCGGCAACCTTCTGATTACAAGGCGAACTCCCAACTCGAGCCATGATCAATGAGGGTACTGCTCCTTTTAATACACACTGCAAAGGCTGCAGCCCGTTAGACCGTCTCTATCAACTCCAAAACCTTCTTCATTCTGCTCTGCCGTCAGGTGCTGCGCCTACACGCATGCTCACATGTTACATAGACTCTTCACACCCCCGTCACACACAAGCCAGACAATCCCTGCGACATACTCAGACCTCTTTTTCACCAACGTGGTGCCGAGCCTCGGAGAACCAGTCTGCATTTCCTCAGCTTTGAGAACCAACTATGATACAGGATTACAGGTTGTCTGGCTGGGTCTGCCAATCACTGGTAGCCCCTCCCACAGTCACTGACATCAGAGGTCCTGACTTGGTGGGCGTGTGTCGAACTGGTTCTAGTTTGAGCACGGCACCATGTTTGTATAAAAGAGGTGTATCTGCCCCTCCGTCCTCACTCGGGTGGTTCCTGCAGCCCCCGGCGGTGCTCCCTCTCCTCCAGCTGCCCTCGTATGTGGCGGTGTTCCAGAAGCTGGTGGAGTCCTGGCTCAGAGCGTCTGGAGTCAGATTGCAGATCTCCAGCCGGGAGAACTGACGCAGGAACTCCTGGAATGACATCCTGCACAGCGACAGTCGTTTGAACATCTTCGTCCTTTAAAGACACCACAGTCATCATCACAGAGCAAACATACCAGAACTCCCCGTCCTCCATCTTACACAGCATCTCGTCCTTCTCGGCCGAGTCGATGGCGTTCCACTCCGAGGAGCTGAAACACCAACAAACGTTAAACTCTCCGTGCTCTCCTCCTCCCACTTAGAGTCTGACAAGCTGCAGCACTCACTTATCGCTCCATGCTCCGGTCCACTCCACCTGACCCCAGGGGTTCCTGATCCGGATCAGCAGCTCGCGCTGGCGCCGGTACTCCACCTACAGGAGGACAAACACCTGAGATCAAATGAGGAAATCTAAAACTGAGCGGTTCACCTGAGAAACAATGGTCAATGCTAACTTTATTGTCCCCAATGGGAAACTGATTTGCAAAGTGCAGCAGGCAGCAGGCATGAAGGGCACTCGATGTCTCTTGGTCTAAAACTGATTCAATAAAACGTTATAAAAAAGGGTCATCATTTTGGGCGCCGGTTTGGCTCGCTGGGATGAGTGGGCAACCGGCCCGGGTTTGAATCCGACCCGTGGTCCTTTGCCCTCTCTCTGCTTTCTGTCACTCTTCACTGTATCTATCAGATAGAGCCCAAAAATGAATGAAATGCCTGTTAGCCTGTGTACTACAACAGCCATTAGTGTGTAATATAGTAAAGAACCAGCTGACACACTGAGCTTTGTTAGTTAAAACATCTAAAATCCAACCAACAAGATTAAAATCCAGTTTAAACTGGAAGTCGATCAGCTGCGAGATGTGGCTGATTGTATAAAAACTGAAGAAAAGTCAGTAAAAAGGAGCCGAGCGTGAGCTTTGGCCCCATCCAGGAAACGTAATAGAGCGACCACATCAACGCCCTGCAACAAGCTGCAGAATCTACTTCCTACTTTTCACAGGATTTCATCCCTAGAGCTGTCAAAGCGACCGGCCTACAATCATTTCGTGATCTGGAGCCGTCTGCTGCTGAAGAGATCGACTCAAACACACTTTGGATTGATTTGAGCTTTTTTTGGAAATCCACCAACACATTTAGTCCTTGAACTCCAAAACGCCCAAACCATCCTAACTGCCCCCTGAGGATAAATAAAGTCATTCTGATTCTGACCATGAAGCCAGTCACGTGTTACTGAACCTTCTGACAAATGAAAGAAATAAATTAAATATTCATTTTGCATGACTTTAATTTGGATCCTTGTTATTACAGCCAACGTTTCACCGTTTGTTCCTTAAACAGTGACGTGGTGAAAAATCACACTCTGGTGTTATTCAAACGTAGGGAGGTGAGCTGACATGACTCTCAGGTAACAGTTTGTTACTTTTACCTCGCAGCTGAGCTCACCTGTCTGAGGCCTGTCACAGAGTAGGCGTGGCCTTTGACAAGCTTCTTAAAGGTGACCGCCTCCATGTCGAGGCTGTTGGTGATCTGAAGACAGAAGTTCGTTTGATCAGTGTGGACAAACGCTCCGTTTTCACATCATCACATATAATTACACCTAAAAAACCTGTGACATCACTTCCTGAAACAGAAACAAGCGCCTGCACTGATTTGCTGAAAGTCTGCGGGACATTTTGTGTGTTTGACTCCAAGGAGACGTAACTGACGTCGATGGAGCAGCCGAGCAGCGAGCCTCTTTCTAGCGCTTTACTGATGATGCGATGAAGATCTTTGGGTGCCTTCTTCAGCTCGTACATCTCTGACACGCCTCCCGTAAAGTCCTCGAAGCCCTCAGTGGTGCTGCCGCCGGACAGCGCCTCGTATGACCCGTTCAACCTGAGAAACAACAAGAGACACGCAGTAAACACAAAGTTCACCCGCGTATGCCACTTGTGTCAAGCCAGCCTCCAATTCGAGACTTGCAGTCAAGCCAGCCTCCAGTTTGTTTTACGTTCCCTGTGTATTCAAAGTATTACGGGAATGGATGTGGAAACCGGATTTCAAAATAAAAGCCAACTTTGAGTGAATTAACAGATATGTTAAGAACATAATAACATATAATTTAGGCTTTTTTTTTTTTTTTTACAAACTCTAATGTTAGATCTATATGACACAGCCTTGTACCCTAATTGTGCCCTGTCACTATCAAGGCCATCTTATTTTGGATTTCAAAGTAAAAGCCCTGTGAATCTTAATTTTTGAACTACTCTTTCAATGACTTAATAATGCTCTTAAAAGCAAAAGTCGTATTTCCAAATACTATTTGAACTTTATATCAACACTTTCCAACCACAGTCTTTTTACAGTGATACCATATCAATATCAAGTCAGTCTGATTTTGCCTTTCATAGTAATGGCCCTTAGAAGATTAAGTCAATTATGGACAATTTCAAACGATTCAAAATGCTCTAAAATGAAAAATTCTTGTTTCCACAGGGTAATTCCACCTTAGATCAACAGTATACAGCCCCACAGTGATACCATATCAATATCAAGTCATTCTGATTATGCCTTCCAAAATAAAAGACTTTTCAAATTGCCAAGATACGACCTACTCTTTTAAAGATTTCAAAATGCTCTAAAAGTGAAAATTGCTGTTTCCACAGGATAATTTCACTTTAGGTCAACAGTATACAACCTCACGATGTTACCATATCAATTTCAAGTAATTCTGATTATGCCTTCCAAAATAATGGCCTGTTGAAAATGCCCATAATTTACCTAACTTTCAGTGATTTCAGAATGCTCTAAAAAGGAAGATTTCAGTTTCCACAGGGTAATTCCACTTTAGATCAACAGTATACAACCTCACGATGTTACCATGTCAATTTCAAGTCAGTCTGATTTTGCTTTCAAAAATAAAAGCATTTTCAAAATGCCCATATCTGACTTGATCCTGGA
The DNA here is from genome assembly GCF_041146795.1 of Maylandia zebra. NCBI lineage: Eukaryota > Metazoa > Chordata > Actinopteri > Cichliformes > Cichlidae > Maylandia > Maylandia zebra. The sequence continues at coordinate 44,832,659 of NC_135172.1, forward strand.
ACAATTTCAAAATGCTCTAAAATGGAAAATTCCTGTTTCCACAGGGTAATTCCACCTTAGATCAACAGTATACAGCCCCACAGTGATACCATATCAATATCAAGTAATTCTGATTATGCCTTCCAAAATAAAAGACTTTTTAAATTGTCCATAATTGACCTAACTGTCAGTGATTTCAAAATGCTCTAAAATGGAAATTTCCTGTTTCCACAGGGTAATTCCACTTTAGATCAACAGTATACAGCCCCACAGTGATACCATATTAATATCAAGTCATTCTGATTTTGCCTTCCAAAGTAAAAGCCTTTTCAAATTGTCCACAATTGACCTAACTTTCAGTGATTTCAAAATGCTCTAAAATGGAAATTTCGTGTTTCCACAGGATAATTCTACTCCAGATCAACAGTATACAGCCCCACAGTGATACCATATTAATATCAAGTCATTCTGATTTTGCCTTCCAAAATAAAAGACTTTTCAAATTGCCAAGATACGACCTACTCTTTTAAAGATTTCAAAATGCTCTAAAAGTGAAAATTGCTGTTTCCACAGGATAATTTCACTTTAGGTCAACAGTATACAACCTCACGATGTTACCATATCAATTTCAAGTAATTCTGATTATGCCTTCCAAAATAATGGCCTGTTGAAAATGCCCATAATTTACCTAACTTTCAGTGATTTCAGAATGCTCTAAAAAGGAAGATTTCAGTTTCCACAGGGTAATTCCACTTTAGATCAACAGTATACAACCTCACGATGTTACCATGTCAATTTCAAGTCAGTCTGATTTTGCTTTTCAAAATAATGGCCTGTTGAAAATGCCAATAACTTACCTAACTTTCAGTGATTTCAAAATGCTCTAAAATGGAAATTTCCTGTTTCCACAGGGTAATTCCACCTTAGATCAACAGTATACAACCCCACAGAGATACGATGTTAAGATCAAGTCACTCTGATTTTGCCTTCCAAAATAAAAGTATTTTCAAATTGCCCGTAGACGACCTACTCGTTTAACGATTTCAAAATGCTCTTAAATTGAAAGATGCTGTTTCCACAGGGTAATTCCACTTTAGATCAACAGTATCCAACCCGACAGTAAAACCATGTAAATTTCATGTTGGTCTGATTTCGCCTTTCAAATTAATGGCCCGTCGAATTTGTCCACATGTGATATACTCTTTCAATTATTTCAGAATGTTTTAAAAATGAAAATTGCTGTTTCAACACATATTGGGTTTTCATTTTGAAAAGCAAAATCAGACTCAATTGATTATGACAGAATTGAATCATAAAGATGATGTAAAAGGAAGCTGAAATTGCCACTAGGTTGGAATTGATAGTACGTTTATATTTTAAGTCTGTGGAAAGATGTCATGGTTGGTTTGCGAGTTGTTTTGTAATTTCTTTATTTAGAATGACATCTTTCCACAGACTTAAAATATAAACGTACTATCAATTCCAACCTAGTGGCAATTTCAGCTTCCTTTTACATCATCTTTATGATTCAATTCTGTCATAATCAATTGAGTCTGATTTTGCTTTTCAAAATGAAAACCCAATATGTGTTGAAACAGCAATTTTCATTTTTAAAACATTCTGAAATAATTGAAAGAGTATATCACATGTGGACAAATTCGACGGGCCATTAATTTGAAAGGCGAAATCAGACCAACATGAAATTTACATGGTTTTACTGTCGGGTTGGATACTGTTGATCTAAAGTGGAATTACCCTGTGGAAACAGCATCTTTCAATTTAAGAGCATTTTGAAATCGTTAAACGAGTAGGTCGTCTACGGGCAATTTGAAAATACTTTTATTTTGGAAGGCAAAATCAGAGTGACTTGATCTTAACATCGTATCTCTGTGGGGTTGTATACTGTTGATCTAAGGTGGAATTACCCTGTGGAAACAGGAAATTTCCATTTTAGAGCATTTTGAAATCACTGAAAGTTAGGTAAGTTATTGGCATTTTCAACAGGCCATTATTTTGAAAAGCAAAATCAGACTGACTTGAAATTGACATGGTAACATCGTGAGGTTGTATACTGTTGATCTAAAGTGGAATTACCCTGTGGAAACTGAAATCTTCCTTTTTAGAGCATTCTGAAATCACTGAAAGTTAGGTAAATTATGGGCATTTTCAACAGGCCATTATTTTGGAAGGCATAATCAGAATTACTTGAAATTGATATGGTAACATCGTGAGGTTGTATACTGTTGACCTAAAGTGAAATTATCCTGTGGAAACAGCAATTTTCACTTTTAGAGCATTTTGAAATCTTTAAAAGAGTAGGTCGTATCTTGGCAATTTGAAAAGTCTTTTATTTTGGAAGGCATAATCAGAATGACTTGATATTGATATGGTATCACTGTGGGGCTGTATACTGTTGATCTAAGGTGGAATTACCCTGTGGAAACAGGAAATTTCCATTTTAGAGCATTCTGAAATCACTGAAAGTTAGGTCAATTATGGACAATTTAAAAAGTCTTTTATTTTGGAAGGCATAATCAGACTGACTTGAAATTGATATGGTATCACTGTAAAAAGACTGGTTGGAAAGTGTTGATATAAAGTTCAAATAGTATTTGGAAATACGACTTTTGCTTTTAAGAGCATTATTAAGTCATTGAAAGAGTAGTTCAAAAACTAGAAAGTGCATTTTCTGAAGAAACTGCAGTGTGAATGCTTGAATCTGAATGTATGCACTGAAATGAATTAATTGCTGAATTCTAAGTTAAAAATGTTGAATGAGATAAAAAAAAAAACCCGAATTTAACCTGAAAACAAAAGTGCTGAACTGCTAAAAGCTGACGTTTAACATAGAAGAAGAAGTTGGAAAATAGCTGAAAATGTTTTAAATGTAAATTAGAAAAACCTAAGAAATGAGAAAAGAAAATTTAGAGTCAGAAAACATCTGAATGAATATTAAAAGCTCATATTCTTTGAATCACTGAATGACTCAAATGTGATCCCTCCACTTTGATCCACACCGTTTAAAAAGTTGACATTTCTGAGCTTTGAAAGACACTGTGTTGGAAAGAGAACAACGATGGCGACGTTTTGAGGGTAAAATGATGGCTTTAACACTGTGGACACAGCAGCAGTTGAAAGAGAAGTGCTTAAGATGAATCTTGGTACAGTGGCAGGCAGAGCTCGTTAAGCAGGCAGGTGTGAGCCTGGTTGCTATAGTGACTGCACCCAATGGCTCCATACACACGACACAGACATGCGCCTCACTTTTGCTGCTTAAAATGAACAGAAAAGTCAGGCCGAAACAAATCGCTCCCAAATGAAAAGTACATGTCGTATTGACAAAATTATTTCACCGTGAGCGACAGCAGCTTCTAGTCTACTGAATTCTCAGTTTTCATGCCTGTGGAGTTTATTATATGGACGTGGTGACAGTGTAAAGACACCATGCTCTTCTGATTTTCAAACGGACCGTCTGAGCCATTTTAACATTAGAGTCTATGGAAGAGTTGGAGGGAGGAGGCTGTGCATTGGTGACATTTATGAAAGAACCATAACACCTAGTACAATAGTAAACACATTGGATGAAAGAGGACAGCCATGGCTACGTTTTGAGGGTAAAATCATACCTGTAGAGCAAACGCTGCGGACACAGCAGCAGTTTTAAAAAAGATTTTAAGATTATTTTTTTTGCTCCTCTCACTCTAGCAGTTGAGCTGCCTCACTCTAGCCCCAACATTCCGTCCCATACACACCCATTATAAACTCTGAAACGGGTGAAAAAACATCATGAAACTTAAACTGGAACTGAAGAAAAAGTATAATAGATATTGAAAAGATAAATACAAGTTGAATAGTTGAATGTCTTGTCTTCGTTTTAAAGTTTGAATGGTGGCTCTATGTCAATGTATGTGGAAGTAGTAAGAGTTTAAAAATGAGTAAGTTGAATGAGGATTTGAAGGGTCTCCCCATTGAAATACATTATAAATTTTTGTTGAATAAAGTTGAATAAAATTAAAAATATAAATGTTAAAAATATGAAAAATAGAAGCAGTGTTGTCCAAAAGAATAGGAATCTAACGGTGTTTGAATGGTTTTTCTAAGTTGAACGGTTTTGAAGGAGTAGGATTACAAAAAACGTACGGAATAGATAAAATATAATAACTAGAAAGTGCATTTTCTGAAGAAACTGCAGTGTGAATGCTTGAATCTGAATGTATGCATTGAAATGAAATAATTACTGAATTTATGTTAAAAATTTAGAATAAAATAAAAAAAAAACCCGAATTTAACCTGAAAACAAAAGTGCTGAACTGCTAAAAGCTGAAGGTTACACAGAAGAAGAAGTTGGGAAAAAGCTGAAAATGTTTTAATTGTAAATTAGAAAAACCTAAGAAATGAGAAAAGAACATTTAGAGTCAGAAAACATCTGAAAGAATATTAAAAGGTCATATTCTTTGAATCACTGAATGACTCAAATGTGATCCCTCCACTTTGATCCACACAGTTTAAAAAGTTTAAATGCCTGAGCTTTGAAAGATACGGTGTTGGAAAGAGAACAATAATGGCGACAATTTGAGGGTAAAATGATGGCTGTAACACTGTGGACACAGCAGCAGTTGAAAGAGAAGTGCTTAAGATGAATCTTGGTACAGTGGCAGGCAGAGCTCGTTAAGCAGGCAGGTGTGAGCCTGGTTGCTATAGTGACCGCACCCAATGGCTCCATACAAACGTACACAGACATGCGCCTCACTTTTGCTGCTTAAAATGAACAGAAAAGTCAGGCCGAAACAAATCGCTCCCAAATGAAAAGTAAAAGTCGTATTGACAAAATTCTTTCACCGTGAGCGACAGCAATGTCTAGTCTACCTAATTCTCAGTTTTCATGCCTGTGGAGCTTATTATATGGACGTGGTGACAGTGGAAAGACACCATGCTCTTCTGATTTTCAAACGAACATTCTGAGCCATTTTAACATTAGAGTCTATGGAAGAGTTGGAGGGAGGAGGCTGTGCATTGGTGACATTTATGAAAGAACCATAACACCTAGTACAATAGTAAACACATTGGATGAAAGAGGACAGCCATGGCTACGTTTTGAGGGTAAAATCATACCTGTAGAGCAAACGCTGCGGACACAGCAGCAGTTTTAAAAAAGATTTTAAGATTAATTTTTTTGCTCCTCTCACTCTAGCAGTTGAGCTGCCTCACTCTAGCCCCAACATTCCGTCCCATACACACCCATTATAAACTCTGAAACGGGTGAAAAAACATCATGAAACTTAAACTGGAACTGAAGAAAAAATATAATAGATATTGAAAAGATAAATACAAGTTGAATAGTTGAATGTCTTGTCTTCGTTTTAAAGTTTGAATGGTGGCTCTATGTCAATGTATGTGGAAGTAGTAAGAGTTTAAAAATGAGTAAGTTGAATGAGGATTTGAAGGGTCTCCCCATTGAAATACATTATAAATTTTTCTTGAATAAAGTTGAATAAAATTAAAAATATAAATGTTAAAAATATGAAAAATAGAAGCAGTGTTGTCCAAAAGAATAGGAATCTAACGGTGTTTGAATGGTTTTTCTAAGTTGAACGGTTTTGAAGGAGTAGGATTACAAAAAACGTACGGAAGAATAATAAAATACTAGAAAGTGCATTTTCTGAAGAAACTGCAGTGTGAATGCTTGAATCTGAATGTATGCACTGAAATGAATTAATTACTGAATTTAAGTTAAAAATCTTGAATGAGATAAAAAAAAAAAAAACAACCTGAATTTAACCTGAAAACAACAGTGCTGAACTGCTAAAAGCTGAAGGTTACACAGAAGAAGAAGTTGGAAAAAAGCTGAAAATGTTTTAATTGTAAATTAGAAAAACCTAAGAAATGAGAAAAGAACATTTAGAGTCAGAAAACATCTGAATGAATATTAAAAGGTCATATTCTTTAAATCACTGAATGACTAAAATGTGATCCCTCCACTTGGACCCACACAGTTTAAAAAGTTTACATCTCTGAGCTTTGAAAGACAAGATGTTGGAAAAAGAACAACGACGGCGACGTTTTGAGTGTAAAATGATGGCTTTAACACTGTGGACACAGCAGCAGTTGAAAGAGAAGTGTTTAAGATGAATCTTGGCAGAGTGAGAGAGAGAGCTCGTTAAGCAGGCAGGTGTGAGCCTGGTTGCTATAGTGACCGCACCCAAGGGCTCCATACACACGGACACAGACATGCACCTCACTTTTGCTGCTTAAAATGAACAGAAAAGTCAGGCCGAAACAAATCGTTCCCATATGAAAAGTACAAGTCGTATTGACGAAATTCTTTCACCGTGAGCGACAGCAGCTTCTAGTCTACTGAATTCTCAGTTTTCATGCCTGTGGAGTTTATTATATGGACGTGGTGACAGTGTAAAGACACCATGCTCTTCTGATTTTCAAACGAACCTTCTGAGCCATTTTAACATTAGAGTCTATGGAAGAGTTGGAGGGAGGAGGCTGTGCATTGGTGACATTTATGAAAGAACCATAACACCTAGGACAATAGTAAACACATTGGATGAAAGAGGACAGCGATGGCTACGTTTTGAGGGTAAAATCATACCTGTAGAGCAAACGCTGCAGACACAGCAGCAGTTTTAAAAAAGATTTTAAGATTAATTTTTTTGCTCCTCTCACTCTAGCAGTTGAGCTGCCTCACTCTAGCCCCAACATTCCGTCCCATACACACCCATTATAAACTCTGAAACGGGTGAAAAAACATCATGAAACTTAAACTGGAACTGAAGAAAAAGTATAATAGATATTGAAAAGATAAATACAAGTTGAATAGTTGAATGTCTTGTCTTCGTTTTAAAGTTTGAATGGTGGCTCTATGTCAATGTATGTGGAAGTAGTAAGAGTTTAAAAACGAGTAAGTTGAATGAGGATTTGAAGGGTCTCCCCATTGAAATACATTATAAATTTTTGTTGAATAAAGTTGAATAAAATTAAAAATATAAATGTTAAAAATGAGAAAAATAGAAGCAATGTTGTCCAAAAGAATAGGAATCTAACGATGTTTGAATGGTTTTTCTAAGTTGAACGGTTTTGAAGGAGTAGGAGTACAAAAAACGTACGGAATAGATAAAATATAATAATAATAAAGATTAGAATAACAATACTGTGAATGCTTTTCAAGCATTCACACTAATAACTAGAAAGTGCATTTTCTGAAGAAACTGCAGTGTGAATGCTTGAATCTGAATGTATGCACTGAAATGAATTAATTGCTGAATTTTGAGTTAAAAATATTGAATGAGATAAAAAAAAAGTCCGAATTTAACCTGAAAACAAAAGTGCTGAACTGCTAAAAGCTGAAGGTTACACAGAAGAAGAAGTTGGAAAAAAGCTGAAAATGTTTTAAATGTAAATTAGAAAACCCTAAGAAATGAGAAAAGAACATTTAGAGTCAGAAAACATCTGAATGAATATTAAAAGGTCATATTCTTTGAATCACTGAATGACTCAAATGTGATCCCTCCACTTTGATCCACACAGTTTAAAAAGTTTAAATGCCTGAGCTTTGAAAGATACGGTGTTGGAAAGAGAACAATAATGGCGACAATTTGAGGGTAAAATGATGGCTGTAACACTGTGGACACAGCAGCAGTTGAAAGAGAAGTGCTTAAGATGAATCTTGGTACAGTGGCAGGCAGAGCTCGTTAAGCAGGCAGGTGTGAGCCTGGTTGCTATAGTGACCGCACCCAATGGCTCCATACACACGTACACAGACATGCGCCTCACTTTTGCTGCTTAAAATGAACAGAAAAGTCAGGCCGAAACAAATCGTTCCCAAATGAAAAGTATAGGTCGTATTGACAAAATTCTTTCACCGTGAGTGACAGCCATGTCTAGTCTACCTAATTCTCAGTTTTCATGTCTGTGGAGTTTATTATATGGACGTGGTGACAGTGGAAAGACACCATGCTCTTCTGATTTTCAAACGAACCTTCTGAGCCATTTTAACATTAGAGTCTATGGAAGAGTTGGAGGGAGGAGGCTGTGCATTGGTGACATTTACGAAAGAACCATAACACCTAGGACAATAGTAAACACATTGGATGAAAGAGGACAGCGATGGCTACGTTTTGAGGGTAAAATCATACCTGTAGAGCAAACGCTGCGGACACAGCAGCAGTTTTAAAAAAGATTTTAAGATTAATTTTTTTGCTCCTCTCACTCTAGCAGTTGAGCTGCCTCACTCTAGCCCCAACATTCCGTCCCATACACACCCATTATAAACTCTGAAACGGGTGAAAAAACATCATGAAAGTTAAACTGGAACTGAAGAAAAAGTATAATAGATATTGAAAAGATAAATACAAGTTGAATAGTTGAATGTCTTGTCTTCGTTTTAAAGTTTGAATGGTGGCTCTATGTCAATGTATGTGGAAGTAGTAAGAGTTTAAAAATGAGTAAGTTGAATGAGGATTTGAAGGGTCTCCCCATTGAAATACATTATAAATTTTTGTTGAATAAAGTTGAATAAAATTAAAAATATAAATGTTAAAAATATGAAAAATAGAAGCAGTGTTGTCCAAAAGAATAGGAATCTAACGGTGTTTGAATGGTTTTTCTAAGTTGAACGGTTTTGAAGGAGTAGGCTTTGAAAAAACGTACGGAAAAATAAAATATAATAATAATAATAATAAAGATTCGAATAACAATACTGTGAATGCTTTTCAAGCATTCACACTAATAATAACTAGAAAGTGCATTTTCTGAAGAAACTGCAGTGTGAATGCTTGAATCTGAATGTATGCACTGAAATGAAATAATTACTGAATTTAAGTTAAAAATCTTGAATGAGATAAAAAAAAAAAAAACCGAATTTAACCTGAAAACAAAAGTGCTGAACTGCTAAAAGCTGAAGGTTACACAGAAGAAGAAGTTGGAAAAAAGCTGAAAATGTTTTAATTGTAAATTAGAAAACCCTAAGAATTTAGAAGAGAACATTTAGAGTCAGAAAACATCTGAATGAATATTAAAAGGTCATATTCTTTGAATCACTGAATGACTAAAATGTGATCCCTCCACTTGGATCCACACAGTTTAAAAAGTTTACATCTCTGAGCTTTGAAAGACAAGATGTTGGAAAGAGAACAACGATGGCGACGTTTTGAGGGTAAAATGATGGCTGTAACACTGTGGACACAGCAGCAGTTGAAAGAGAAGTGTTTAAGATGAATCTTGGCAGAGTGAGAGAGAGCTCGTTAAGCAGGCAGGTGTGAGCCTGGTTGCTATAGTGACCGCACCCAATGGCTCCATACACACGACACAGACATGCACCTCACTTTTGCTGCTTAAAATGAACAGAAAAGTCAGGCCCAAACAAATCGCTCCCAAATGAAAAGTACATGTCGTATTGACAAAATTCTTTCACCGTGAGCGACAGCCATGTCTAGTCTACCAAATTCTCAGTTTTCATGCCTGTGGAGTTTATTATATGGACGTGGTGACAGTGTAAAGACACCATGCTCTTCTGATTTTCAAACGAACCTTCTGAGCCATTTTAACATTAGAGTCTATGGAAGAGTTGGAGGGAGGAGGCTGTGCATTGGTGACATTTATGAAAGAACCATAACACCTAGTACAACAGTAAACACATTGGATGAAAGAGGACAGCGATGGCTACGTTTTGAGGGTAAAATCATACCTGTAGAGCAAACGCTGTGGACACAGCAGCAGTTTTAAAAAAGATTTTAAGATTAATTTTTTTGCTCCTCTCACTCTAGCAGTTGAGCTGCCTCACTCTAGCCCCAACATTCCGTCCCATACACACCCATTATAAACTCTGAAACGGGTGAAAAAACATCATGAAACTTAAACTGGAACTGAAGAAAAAGTATAATAGATATTGAAAAGATAAATACAAGTTGAATAGTTGAATGTCTTGTCTTCGTTTTAAAGTTTGAATGGTGGCTCTATGTCAATGTATGTGGAAGTAGTAAGAGTTTAAAAATGAGTAAGTTGAATGAGAATTTGAAGGGTCTCCCCATTGAAATACATGGGAAATTTTTGTTGAATAAAGTTGAATAAAATTAAAAATATAAATGTTAAAAATGAGAAAAATAGAAGCAGTCATGTCCAAAATAATAGGAATCTAACGATGTTTGAATGGTTTTTCTAAGTTGAACGGTTTTGAAGGAGTAGGCTTTCAAAAAACGTACGGAATAAGAAAATATAATAACTAGAAAGTGCATTTTCTGAAGAAACTGCAGTGTGAATGCTTGAATCTGAATGTATGGACTGAAATGAATTAATTGCTGAATTTTGAGTTAAAAATTTTGAATGAGATAAAAAAACAAAAAAACAACCTGAATTTAACCTGAAAACAAAAGTGCTGAACTGCTAAAAGCTGAAGGTTACACAGAAGAAGAAGTTGGAAAAAAGCTGAAAATGTTTTAATTGTAAATTAGAAAAACCTAAGAAATGAGAAAAGAACATTTAGAGTCAGAAAACATCTGAAAGAATATTAAAAGGTCATATTCTTTGAATCACTGAATGACTAAAATGTGATCCCTCCACTTGGACCCACACAGTTTAAAAAGTTTACATCTCTGAGCTTTGAAAGACAAGATGTTGGAAAAAGAACAACGATGGCGACGTTTTGAGGGTAAAATGATGGCTGTGACACTGTGGACACAGCAGCAGTTGAAAGAGAAGTGTTTAAGATAAATCTTGGCAGAGAGAGAGAGAGAGAGAGAGAGAGCTCGTTAAGTAGGCAGGTGTGAGCCTGGTTGCTATAGTGACTGCACCCAATGGCTCCATACACACGACACAGACATGCACCTCACTTTTGCTCCTTAAAATGAACAGAAAAGTCAGGCCGAAACAAATCGTTCCCAAATGAAAAGTAAAAGTCGTATTGACGAAATTCTTTCACCGTGAGCGACAGCAGCTTCTAGTCTACCTAATTCTCAGTTTTCATGTCTGTGGAGTTTATTATATGGACGTGGTGACAGTGGAAAGACACCATGCTCTTCTGATTTTCAAACGAACCTTCTGAGCCATTTTAACATTGGAGTCTATGGAAGAGTTGGAGGGAGGAGGCTGTGCATTGGCGACATTTATGAAAGAACCATAACACCTAGTACAATAGTAAACACATTGGATGAAAGAGGACAGCGATGGCTACGTTTTGAGGGTAAAATCATACCTGTAGAGCAAACGCTGCGGACACAGCAGCAGTTTTAAAAAAGATTTTAAGATTAATTTTTTTGCTCCTCTCACTCTAGCAGTTGAGCTGCCTCACTCTAGCCCCAACATTCCGTCCCATACACACCCATTATAAACTCTGAAACGGGTGAAAAAACATCATGAAACTTAAACTGGAACTGAAGAAAAAGTATAATAGATATTGAAAAGATAAATACAAGTTGAATAGTTGAATGTCTTGTCTTCGTTTTAAAGTTTGAATGGTGGCTCTATGTCAATGTATGTGGAAGTAGTAAGAGTTTAAAAATGAGTAAGTTGAATGAGAATTTGAAGGGTCTCCCCATTGAAATACATGGGAAATTTTTGTTGAATAAAGTTGAATAAAATTAAAAATATAAATGTTAAAAATGAGAAAAGTAGAAGCAGTCATGTCCAAAAGAATAGGAATCTAATGGTGTTTGAATGGTTTTTCTAAGTTGAACGGTTTTGAAGGAGTAGGAGTACAAAAAACGTACGGAATAGATAAAATATAATAACTAGAAAGTGCATTTTCTGAAGAAACTGCAGTGTGAATGCTTGAATCTGAATGTATGGACTGAAATGAATTAATTGCTGAATTTTGAGTTAAAAATTTTGAATGAGATAAAAAAACAAAAAAACAACCTGAATTTAACCTGAAAACAAAAGTGCTGAACTGCTAAAAGCTGAAGGTTACACAGAAGAAGAAGTTGGAAAAAAGCTGAAAATGTTTTAATTGTAAATTAGAAAAACCTAAGAAATGAGAAAAGAACATTTAGAGTCAGAAAACATCTGAAAGAATATTAAAAGGTCATATTCTTTGAATCACTGAATGACTAAAATGTGATCCCTCCACTTGGACCCACACAGTTTAAAAAGTTTACATCTCTGAGCTTTGAAAGACAAGATGTTGGAAAAAGAACAACGATGGCGACGTTTTGAGGGTAAAATGATGGCTGTGACACTGTGGACACAGCAGCAGTTGAAAGAGAAGTGTTTAAGATAAATCTTGGCAGAGAGAGAGAGAGAGAGAGAGAGAGCTCGTTAAGTAGGCAGGTGTGAGCCTGGTTGCTATAGTGACTGCACCCAATGGCTCCATACACACGACACAGACATGCACCTCACTTTTGCTCCTTAAAATGAACAGAAAAGTCAGGCCGAAACAAATCGTTCCCAAATGAAAAGTAAAAGTCGTATTGACGAAATTCTTTCACCGTGAGCGACAGCAGCTTCTAGTCTACCTAATTCTCAGTTTTCATGTCTGTGGAGTTTATTATATGGACGTGGTGACAGTGGAAAGACACCATGCTCTTCTGATTTTCAAACGAACCTTCTGAGCCATTTTAACATTGGAGTCTATGGAAGAGTTGGAGGGAGGAGGCTGTGCATTGGCGACATTTATGAAAGAACCATAACACCTAGTACAATAGTAAACACATTGGATGAAAGAGGACAGCGATGGCTACGTTTTGAGGGTAAAATCATACCTGTAGAGCAAACGCTGCGGACACAGCAGCAGTTTTAAAAAAGATTTTAAGATTAATTTTTTTGCTCCTCTCACTCTAGCAGTTGAGCTGCCTCACTCTAGCCCCAACATTCCGTCCCATACACACCCATTATAAACTCTGAAACGGGTGAAAAAACATCATGAAACTTAAACTGGAACTGAAGAAAAAGTATAATAGATATTGAAAAGATAAATACAAGTTGAATAGTTGAATGTCTTGTCTTCGTTTTAAAGTTTGAATGGTGGCTCTATGTCAATGTATGTGGAAGTAGTAAGAGTTTAAAAATGAGTAAGTTGAATGAGAATTTGAAGGGTCTCCCCATTGAAATACATGGGAAATTTTTGTTGAATAAAGTTGAATAAAATTAAAAATATAAATGTTAAAAATGAGAAAAGTAGAAGCAGTCATGTCCAAAAGAATAGGAATCTAATGGTGTTTGAATGGTTTTTCTAAGTTGAACGGTTTTGAAGGAGTAGGAGTACAAAAAACGTACGGAATAGATAAAATATAATAATAATAAAGATTAGAATAACAATACTGTGAATGCTTTTCAAGCATTCACACTAATAAAGATTAGAATAACAATACTGTGAATGCTTTTCAAGCATTCACACTAATAAAGATTAGAAGAACAATACTGTGAATGCTTTTCAAGCATTCACACTAATAAAGATTCGAATAACAATACTGTGAATGCTTTTCAAGCATTCACACTAATAATAAAGATTAGAAGAACAATACTGTGAATGCTTTTCAAGCATTCACACTAATAATAATAAAGATTAGAATAACAATACTGTGAATGCTTTTCAAGCATTCACACTAACTAGAAAGTGCATTTTCTGAAGAAACTGCAGTGTGAATGCTTGAATCTGAATGTATGCACTGAAATGAATTAATTGCTGAATTTTGAGTTAAAAATATTGAATGAGATAAAAAACAAAACAAAAAAAAAAACGAATTTAACCTGAAAACAAAGGTGCTGAACTGCTAAAAGCTGAAGGTTACACAGAAGAAGAAGTTGGAAAAAAACTGAAAATGTTTTAAATGTAAATTAGAAAACCCTAAGAAATGAGAAAAGAACATTTAGAGTCAGAAAACATCTGAATGAATATTAAAAGGTCATATTCTTTGAATCACTGAATGACTAAAATGTGATCCCTCCACTTTGATCCACACAGTTTAAAAAGTTTACATCTCTGAGCTTTGAAAGACAAGATGTTGGAAAGAGAACAACGATGGCGACGTTTTGAGGGTAAAATGATGGCTGTAACACTGTGGAGACAGCAGCAGTTGAAAGAGAAGTGTTTAAGATGAATCTTGGCAGAGTGAGAGAGAGAGCTTGTTAAGCAGGCAGGTGTGAGCCTGGTTGCTATAGTGACTGCACCCAAGGGCTCCATACACACGTACACAGACATGCACCTCACTTTTGCTGCTTAAAATGAACAGAAAAGTCAGGCCGAAACAAATCGCTCCCAAATGAAAAGTAAAAGTCGTATTGACAAAATTCTTTCACCGTGAGCGACAGCAATGTCTAGTCTACCTAATTCTCAGTTTTCATGCCTGTGGAGCTTATTATATGGACGTGGTGACAGTGGAAAGACACCATGCTCTTCTGATTTTCAAACGAACCTTCTGAGCCATTTTAACATTAGAGTCTATGGAAGAGTTGGAGGGAGGAGGCTGTGCATTGGTGACATTTATGAAAGAACCATAACACCTAGTACAATAGTAAACACATTGGATGAAAGAGGACAGCCATGGCTACGTTTTGAGGGTAAAATCATACCTGTAGAGCAAACGCTGTGGACACAGCAGCAGTTTTAAAAAAGATTTTAAGATTAATTTTTTTGCTCCTCTCACTCTAGCAGTTGAGCTGTCTCACTCTAGCCCCAACATTCCGTCCCATACACACCCATTATAAACTCTGAAACGGGTGAAAAAACATCATGAAACTTAAACTGGAACTGAAGAAAAAGTATAATAGATATTGAAAAGATAAATACAAGTTGAATAGTTGAATGTCTTGTCTTCGTTTTAAAGTTTGAATGGTGGCTCTATGTCAATGTATGTGGAAGTAGTAAGAGTTTAAAAATGAGTAAGTTGAATGAGGATTTGAAGGGTCTCCCCATTGAAATACATTATAAATTTTTGTTGAATAAAGTTGAATAAAATTAAAAATATAAATGTTAAAAATGAGAAAAATAGAAGCAGTCATGTCCAAAATAATAGGAATCTAACGATGTTTGAATGGTTTTTCTAAGTTGAACGGTTTTGAAGGAGTTAGATGCCAAAAAACGTACGGAATATGGAATAATAGATAACTAGAAAGTGCATTTTCTGAAGAAACTGCAGTGTGAATGCTTGAATCTGAATGTATGCACTGAAATGAATTAATTGCTGAATTTTGAGTTAAAAATATTGAATGAGATTAAAAAAAACCAAAAAAAACCCCGAATTTAACCTGAAAACAAAGGTGCTGAACTGCTAAAAGCTGAAGGTTACACAGAAGAAGGAGTTGGAAAAAAGCTGAAAATGTTTTAAATGTAAATTAGAAAACCCTAAGAAATGAGAAAAGAACATTTAGAGTCAGAAAACATCTGAATGAATATTAAAAGGTCATATTCTTTGAATCACTGAATGACTCAAATGTGATCCCTCCACTTTGATCCACACAGTTTAAAAAGTTTAAATGCCTGAGCTTTGAAAGATACGGTGTTGGAAAGAGAACAATAATGGCGACAATTTGAGGGTAAAATGATGGCTGTAACACTGTGGACACAGCAGCAGTTGAAAGAGAAGTGCTTAAGATGAATCTTGGTACAGTGGCAGGCAGAGCTCGTTAAGCAGGCAGGTGTGAGCCTGGTTGCTATAGTGACCGCACCCAATGGCTCCATACACACGTACACAGACATGCGCCTCACTTTTGCTGCTTAAAATGAACAGAAAAGTCAGGCCGAAACAAATCGTTCCCAAATGAAAAGTATAGGTCGTATTGACAAAATTCTTTCACCGTGAGTGACAGCAATGTCTAGTCTACTGAATTCTCAGTTTTCATGCCTGTGGAGTTTATTATATGGACGTGGTGACAGTGGAAAGACACCATACTCTTCTGATTTTCAAACGAACCTTCTGAGCCATTTTAACATTAGAGTCTATGGAAGAGTTGGAGGGAGGAGGCTGTGCATTGGTGACATTTACGAAAGAACCATAACACCTAGGACAATAGTAAACACATTGGATGAAAGAGGACAGCGATGGCTACGTTTTGAGGGTAAAATCATACCTGTAGAGCAAACGCTGCGGACACAGCAGCAGTTTTAAAAAAGATTTTAAGATTAATTTTTTTGCTCCTCTCACTCTAGCAGTTGAGCTGCCTCACTCTAGCCCCAACATTCCGTCCCATACACACCCATTATAAACTCTGAAACGGGTGAAAAAACATCATGAAACTTAAACTGGAACTGAAGAAAAAGTATAATAGATATTGAAAAGATAAATACAAGTTGAATAGTTGAATGTCTTGTCTTCGTTTTAAAGTTTGAATGGTGGCTCTATGTCAATGTATGTGGAAGTAGTAAGAGTTTAAAAATGAGTAAGTTGAATGAGAATTTGAAGGGTCTCCCCATTGAAATACATGGGAAATTTTTGTTGAATAAAGTTGAATAAAATTAAAAATATAAATGTTAAAAATATGAAAAATAGAAGCAGTCATGTCCAAAAGAATAGGAATCTAACGGTGTTTGAATGGTTTTTCTAAGTTGAACGGTTTTGAAGGAGTTAGATGCCAAAAAACGTACGGAATATATAATAATAATAAAGATTAGAATAACAATACTGTGAATGCTTTTCAAGCATTCACACTAATAAGAAAGATTAGAATAACAATACTGTGAATGCTTTTCAAGCATTCACACTAATAAAGATTAGAAGAACA
Source organism: Maylandia zebra (assembly GCF_041146795.1). Taxonomy (NCBI): domain Eukaryota; kingdom Metazoa; phylum Chordata; class Actinopteri; order Cichliformes; family Cichlidae; genus Maylandia; species Maylandia zebra. The sequence goes on from NC_135172.1 coordinate 44,849,297, forward strand.
ATACTGTGAATGCTTTTCAAGCATTCACACTAATTAAGATTCACAGGGCTTTTACTTTGAAATCCAAAATAAGATGGCCTTGATAGTGACAGGGCACAATTAGGGTACAAGGCTGTGTCATATAGATCTAACATTAGAGTTTGTAAAAAAAAAAAAAAAGCCTAAATTATATGTTATTATGTTCTTAACATATCTGTTAATTCACTCAAAGTTGGCTTTTATTTTGAAATCCGGTTTCCACATCCATTCCCGTAATACTTTGAATACACAGGGAACGTAAAACAAACTGGAGGCTGGCTTGACTGCAAGTCTCGAATTGGAGGCTGGCTTGACACCAGTCAGATGCCGTGCTGGATCGCGTTGAAACCGGCGAGGCTGGAGATCGGCACCTGAAACCACAAACAAACACCTACAAACATGAACACCTGTTTATAGGTGGGCGGGTCTTACTTGGCGTAGGCCTTCTCCAGCAGAGCGCTCCAGAACTCAGTGCCTTCAGCCGAGTGGACGAACAGCAGCTCGCCATCTTTGACTGGCAGCCGGTCGTCGATCACCACGTCCACCCACTGCCCAAACTGCCAGAACTGCAGAGCAAGAAGGAGAATCAGTCACCTGTGACAGGTGTGTCCTCATCCAGCATCAACCACCAGCCGCACTCAAACCATGTCCACAAAGCACGTTTTACAGGTGAATGAGCGTGGCCTCGGTGCAGAAAGTCTCACCTGGAAGTGGAAGATGCCGGCGTATTGGTGGCTGAAGCTCTGACCGTGAGGAACAACGCGATGCAGCAGCTGCTCGTTCAGCGTCAGCGAGCCAATCGCAGCCAGCAGCCAGCAGTCACCTGCAGGAGCACGCACAGGTGAGACAGGTGCACACCTGAGCCTCTTTTACAAGTTACTTCAGCCTGAATGAAGTGAAGCTGCAGCCTCTGCTTATTCTTTTTAATCTGATCTGATTGGACAAACCTGAATGGAGAGGCAGCGCCCTCTGCAGGCGGTCTGTGGTTACATCACCATATTCAGGTAAAGAGCTGCTGGGAGCGCTGAGCTCACATCAGATCAGCATGACTCTGGACGATGATGATGATGATGAGTTTGGGAAGTGTTTGTCGACATTCTTCTGACGGTCTCTCGGGACTCTAATGCTAAGCTAAATCCTAACAGTACATTAAGCTGCTAATGGTTCCGGCTAATGGACGGGCGTCCAGTGTTCACAGATCAATACAGGTCAGAGTGCTGCTTTCAAGTACATCCCGTAACATCAAACTCTACTTCAGGAAATATGTTCATCACATTCTTCGTGTTCACCTGGTTTACACCTGGAAACAGGTGAAGCTTAGACAATATTTTAAGCTCTTAATTAAAAGGTTAAGGGTTAAACCAAATAAACAACCCCTTCGCTCATCTTATTTTTTCAAGGCTTGGATGGAGACTGGGCCTGAGCGAGTCCACAACGAGCGAGAGAAAGACACCTCAGAGCCGACCACAGGTGGCACACCTGCCTGTGTTTCAGGAAGGTCTGACTGGATGATCGACCCCGACCTCAGAGATCAGTAAGAGTGATTCTTGGCTTCAGTCCATTGAATCGGAATCATCGTTGACATTCACGTTATGTTTGAATGCGGCGTGTTTCAGGATGTTTGTCTGGCTTAAATCAGAGCTTTTAGGTGTTCTGCTGGTGGACACGATCAGAACAGAGAAGTGACACACACACACACACACACACACACACACACACACACACACACACACACACACACACACACACACACACACACACACAGTAGAGGCAGGTGAGACCGAAGCTGAGCGCCTGGTTGTTGAGTGATGAAGACGGCCTGTTAACCGCTGCTGCCCCGGCATTAGTGGAGCAGGGTAACCATGGTAACTAAAAACATGGGGAATTCTGAAATAAATAAATTCGCGCGGAGCTGGAATTGCCAAAAGTTTTGACTTTAGACAAAAACATTAGAACTGAACCAAAATGGATCCACACAGGGACGAGTTACAGCTGGTAAGCAGTGGTCACATGACAGGAAGTAAACAAACTCAAAACTGAAGTAAAGACTGAGGATCGCCAGAGCCAGGCTCGTAGCCCTGCAAGTGTTTCTGGTATTTTGTCCACTTCCTGTTTATCTCTGTGAGTTGCTTTTAGGGATCAATAAGCAGCGCAGTGGAACGTTAATGCTGATTGTTTTTGTTATTGATCCATTATTACTGTTTAGTTGTCACTCAGTCTGAGTCCCCTGTTATTATAAAGTGCTTCTCTGCCTCCAGCAGGCGGAGCCAAAGCATCGAAAATAAGCCTGAGCTCCTCCCACCAGCGGCCAGGGGTGGAGGGTTCATACCGATCATTCCTGTCCAGTTCAACACACACACACACACACACACACAGTGAGTCAGCTGGGTGGAGTCCTGTGTGTGAGAGACACACAGAGACCAGTCTGTTGACTCATACACACATGCTGGTGTTGCCTGTTTGTGAGGACCTGGTTTACTTCCTGTTTTCACAGATGCAGAGTTATGATGGCCTCAGCTGACCGAAGAGACAGAGGAGTGTAACACAACTCTTAACTGTATGTATGTATATGATCAGCTGGATCAATCAGCCTGGAGTTCATTGATCGAACCACCAGCACGTTTACATGAAAGAGGCGGAGCCTGAATCACATGACTGCCGAAGTGCTGCATGTGCTGAATAACGTTTGTTCAAAGCAGAAACACAGTTTCAGGATGACTGGCTTGTTAATGAACAACAAACCACACATGCACAGGTCAGTGTGGTTAACCAACCAGCATCGAGAACCACCTAAACAAGAGGCCCACAAGGTTCTGCGGTGCTAAACAGTTTCCTGGAGTTCAGGAGAAGGTACTGGAGGAACAGGAAGTGCAGGTTTCTGTGTGTGGTTCTAAGAATCACACACCTGATTTACTGGAAAGTTCCAACCGCCGACTCACACTGCATACCAGACCGGTTGAGCCTGTTCCAGTGCAAACTGGGAGCTCTGACAATGAAAATAAGGATGTTTGCATATAAGCGTCTCTGTGACGGCGTCAAAGCAAACAAAAAGTGCTAATCTGAGCTGGCGGGTCAGGACAGAGTCAGCAGCTGATTTTGGGTTTGATGCGGAGTTTTTATTCCAGCGCTGATACTAAAGTTCATTCAGCCACAGCTGCATATAACCGCTCGATAACTGCACCAATTATTGCACCAATAACTACCTGATAACTGCCTCCATGACTGTCGGAAAGCTTCTCTGACAACTTCTTAATAACCGCCAGATAAGTAGCAGTATGTTAAACCTGGACAGATAACCTGTGAGAGGTCACATGACTTACCCAGAGCGCCCTGACAGATGTCGGTCCTGGTGGCTCCGCCCACAATGAACTGAGGGTTTCGTGTCAGTTCCTGGAACAGCCAATCAGATGCAGGTATGAGAGTGTGTGTGTGTGTGTGTGTGTGTGTGTGTGTGTGTGTGTGTGTGTGTGTGTGTGTGGAGGCTCACCGTCGGCCTCTTCCACTCCACTCCTCTGGTTTTGGCCGTGAACGGGGCGAGCTCCTTGAAGCCGAGCGAGCCGGGTTCTGCGGGGAACATCGGGTCCTCAAACAGGGTCCTGTTCTGCAGGCAGTCCTGCCTCAGGGCCTCGAAATCCTGGTTCAGGTAGCGCACGGCCTGCTGGACCGAACCCAGACCCGCAGCTCGGGCCCGGTCCATCTGGATCCGCTCAGACACGCCTGTAAACATCCTGAGCCAGAACACATCAGAACTTTGAGCAGCCAATCAGAGCAGAGGAAAGCAGGTTTGTACCGGAGTCTGTCTGGCAGGCTCACGGCTGATAGGAAGTAAAACTGATGCTGAATTTTTCTACTGACCCTGTAAACAAACCCCAGGTGACCTTCATCATGTAAACACTTCTGTTTCCCTCTCCTACAGTTTGAAGATGGCCCCGCCCCTCCCTGAGCCTGGTTCTGCTGGAGGTTTCTTCCTGTTAAAAGGGAGTTTTTCCTTCCCACTGTCGCCAAAGTGCTTGCTCATATGACTGTTGGGTTTTTTTCTCTGTATTATTGTCTTTATCTTACAGTACAAAGTACTTAGAGGCGACTGATCACGTATAAATAAAACATATGAAACTGACTCGACTGAACTGAAGCTTCACAGCAGGAGCCCTCAGGCAGGACCATCAGCACACCTGCTCTTGTTTCAGACAAAAATCAACCAATCAGTCAGTACGCTGTGATAGAACACCACAAAAATCATGTAAGGACGACACAGCTCACACAGGTGAGGACACACCTGTGTGAGCTCTGTGAGTTCAAAGAGTTGCGGACTCATCACAGCTGATCGATCAGAGGACCGGATGGTTTGTCTCAACTCAGCTGAGGAACACGTTTTCCCGTCATGCCTTTGGGCTGAGGACTTTCTGCATCAACCCCGTTAATTGTGATCGCGTCATAATATTTCTGCCGTTCGTGACAGGAGCCGTGACGTCATTAACGGTAAACAGCTGATTTTGTTCTTGTTTCTGTCTGAATCTACACGCAGCTTTGGGGCTTCTGATTGGTCCAGCGACGCAATGATGTAATCAGTTTTCTTGAATCAGCGCAAAAACGGAGAAATCAGCTGATCAACCCGGAAACGGAAAAAACATTGGGACCGACAGGGATCGGCTCAGCCCGGTTCGGTCCCAGCTCCAGGCTCACCTGCACCCGTGTGGAGCTCCTCTGTGTCCTGCTCCGGGATGTGGTCTGCACCGGGTCCTGGATGCTGCTGAAGATGCTGAGCTGCAGCACCGCGCCCCGCCCGGCGGGAGGGGCGGGGCTACATCGCCGTGTGCGTGTGTGCGCGCGCGCGTGTCACGTGATCAGTCATTCTAACAGGAAGTGGCTGTGTTTGCACTAGGCTGATGCTTCTCTGAATTATTGATCTGCAGTGATGATGTCACATACATGTGACCCTGCAGGAAGAACACAAGGATCTGAGAAGATCACCAATCACTAATCGATCACTGCTTTTAGCAGCCAATCAGGCTGCAGTATGTGCTGCTTCATGGAGGCCGTGCTGTGGAGCACTTGCTGGGCGCCTCGGGACGTCAGTCTGTTAAGCTTTGCTGTTTTTGTGACACCTGTGCACCAAAGCTTGTATCTGTTTTCATGTTTCAGACCGTCACTGTGACATCATCAGGGAGCTCAAATATTGGTCCAGACACTCCACCTGCTGCCTCTCGTAATGACGTAGACTTTGACCTATGATGAGCTCAGACACTTTCTGACTCGGATGTTTTTGTTGTGGAGCGGGTCACCTGCTCGATCTGTGAGTGTGAGGAGGAGCCGAGTCACCTGCGGCCAGATGTTGACCTCTCACAGCTGCTGATCTAATTATGAAATGAAACTGAGCTCCGGCCTGCGTCAGCCTCAGGAAACACCGCTCAAAATGAAATGTTCACGGCAGGCGTCTGTTCAAGAGCAGCTTCACCATTTTCACTGTGAAGCACCGACACACGGGGGCGTGGCCAGTTACAGGTTGATCATTAGTAAAACACGAACACAGTTTCCAGGTTTGGAGAATTTATTGACTTTACATGTCAGTAAGTTAGTGTAGAAACTAAACCATGCATATAAAACAGGAGCGGTGACAGGAAGTGAGGCGGCCAGTAAACGGCGAAGAAGGCGTGCTGCAGTAACCACTGAGGCTGCGGCTCAGATCATGGCGAAGTTTAACCACTGCAAGAAGAAGACATGGTCGTCGTCAGCCTCTGCGCTCACACTGACACATACACGTCACCGCATCATACGTCTCACCTGCTGGAAGTCGAGCTCAATGAAACCGCTGCCCTTAGTGTCGAGCTTCGTAAAGACCTCTGTGGAGGAAGACCGTCACACGTTAAAGTTTAAAGGTCACAGCACAGAGGGAAAGTTAAAACTCAGAGAGATGCAGCGAGACGTCATGGGCCGGCAAGCTAACCGCTAGTCACTGAGACCTGTGATAGCCTCCAACGCCCTGCAGAACTCCTCCTACCTGAGGGAGGTCACAAAGCTCCAAACATCTCACGGAGCTTAGACACGCCCTCCAATCCGTGGTCCTCCAATAAGAACTCCTTATCTCACTGACTCCCCCACTGACTGACCTCCCACAGACTGACTCCCCCACTGACTGACTGACCTCTCTGAGCTCGTTAGCAGCGAAGCGCCAACTCACTGAACATCATCTCCAGCCTCATCAGACA